>NC_026151.1:7789702-7805457 GCF_000512975.1 Sesamum indicum
ACATCCTTACAAGGAGTTTTGTGTATCTATTGAACCACAAAGCAAAATATAAAGGGCCATGTGATGTATTTTCATCAAATAGCAACTCATCGCTTGAGCATAATCATCATAAAATACTGCTGAGCCTTCTGTACTTATTAGGCTTTTCATCTCAAGTTTTGGCTCAATGCTTCAATTAAGAGTATGCCAAATTGTGCTATCTATTACCTGCTACATCATTGAATAGTATATACTGATACATTTCTGTATTTTTGAATGTTGCGAGTCTTGTCAGATTCGTGTTGCTAGTTTATTTTGCATGAGATGTACATCTTGCTTGACTAGGTTAATATTTACAAGTGGTAAAACCAATCTTAGTAAATAATGAGGCCTGCTTGGAAAAGATGAACATAGTTCAGGAAAGCTGTGATTCTATCCTGAAAGCAAACCATGTTACATGGACACAGTTCAACCAATTCCGAGAGTATGTTCCTTAATTTATTCTATATGTTAATAAGTTAAGACCTGGACGTCATATTTGAGATTGGAAAGTTAAGCTACCTGCATTTCGTATTTAAATTGTGTTCCAAATATAAGTGAAATTAATTCATAAAAGAGCATTCATGCAACAGCTTTTATGGGTCCAGACGACCAGACCAGTTCTGACTTAATGCATCTTTCCACACAGAACCTAGAAGATTGCAGTTATCTTATCGTGTACATCATGACTTAATGACGTAATTTGTTTAAAATCTCAGACTGTCGAATATGACAAAGAAGGATCTGTATTACGCATAAGGGGGAAGAATATTTTGGAGAATGAACATGTGAAGGTGTGTGGCATGAGACCATCTATTCTTAATTATTTTGTTGTTGTATTCCAAATAATTTTTTTTAGTTTTCATGTGCAGATAGGGGCATTTCACACCCTAGAACTTGATCTCCACCGACCTTTTGTGTTACGGAAGGTGGACACTTACCCTTTATCTTTGACCTATTCCCCTCTTTGACTAATTATTTTCTGCAATTTACTTAGTTTGATACATCTCAACTTTATTCAGTGTCTTGTTGTTGATCTCTATCTAAACATTAGCCCATTTAGGTTGATTATAGTGAATGTTGTTATGTATCGTTATCTAACTTTGTTTTATATTTTTCTGGAGAAAGAATGCCCGTGGAAAATTTTTGCAGCACATTAGTCTGTCTGTCCGATAGAATGAGCTACAGAGGACGAAGATTCATAAAAAACACTAACCTAATGTGGCCTTTTAGACCTTAAATATAGGATGTACTAAAACTGCAACATTTTTTGTCCTTAATAGGCTCTGTAGCAGATATTACAAAATGACTATGTTAATTTGGATTTAGATCATGGATGCACCATTTGCTGCATTTCCATCTTATTTGTTCTTTTACAATCTTTGTAGGAGGTGATGGTCATCATACAGATAGGTTTTCATGTGGGATGGATTGAATTTTTGAGATGCTCGATGTCACACTGACTATCAAATCATAACCCTATAGAATTACATTGAAGAAAAGTAATCTTGAAACAGAGAATAAACATTTCCATGTATTACCTAAGTCCAGCTATCTGTTTCACAAACCAACTGTAGTCTGTGAGAATATTAGAAGAACTACAGTGAAGCCGTACTCATGTATGCCTGTACAAATACCAAACTAAACACACTGACGAAATATGTTGGGTGGGTGCTCCGGTGGCTGAATGCTTATCTACTTGTGGTTGCAATATAATTTGTGTTGTGCTTTTTGTGAGACTACATGTATAACTTTATGTTCATTCATGTTTCTTGGCAAATTAGGCAGCATAACATTACTGTGCTTATTTAAGTTTGACTCATGTTCACTAGGTGTTGTGGGACTCATTGTCATTGGATACGCTCCATCAAGCCTCTGGTATACATTCTCAATAGTTTCATACTATACATCAACTTTCCTTTTTTTCTCTTTTAGAGCATTATAGTTAGAATATTCATCAGAAGTATACTAGTACATGTTAAAAGTAATATTTTCTTTCCCCTTTTGGGTTTGTACTCAAATGACTGGACTTTAATTTTATGTGCAGTCGATATGGAAAAAATATTGACCTCAACAGAGTAGTAGGAAACTATAGTCTATGTTGAATTATCCCAAGCCATTAGTTTTCAACAAAAGATAGAGGGTTGAGTGTTAAAATTTATAGTTAACTGATGGTACTTTTTTCCAATACCTAGCCACAAGTTTGTTGTGGCTCGCCATGAGTAGTCTTAGTCCAAAGAGTGTCAACTAATGAAATTTGCACATTCTTTGTGCATCAGGAGACTGACCACTCAGAATTATTCTTCTATAAACTTTTACGAATTCATATGAATCTCTCGATAATAAGGAACAAGCTATATGTTGATCTCAGAGAAAAAGAATAAAAGCATTGTTTTTCCAGGATGTTTAACACCTTGTACGAGTACTAGGCAACAAGGAATGTGCATCAAGGAGCAATAAACTATTGGAGAGGCCTGAATGTGCATAGCATGCTATGTTGTTTTCATAAGATCTATAAGAATTTGCTCTGTTATATTTATAAGATTTTAACACTGCTATTAGTTTGGAAGAAAGGAAAAAGGATAACTTAAGGAAATAAAAACAAGATATTTGTTGTAGCAACTGAATACTTCCTAGACCTACCAGGCTCATGTGGAACTTGTGGGGTATGCATTTCCTAATATTATTATCCACAAATCATTTATATACATGAGTTTTTGAATTTTATAAGGAGTTCCAGTCTGCTGATTCTGAATTATTATTCTAATAGATATTAAAGCAAGTGCAGACCTGGCTGTTGTTCTGATGCAAGAGGGCCTGGCCCATATTTTGCTCGTCGGTAAAAGGTACTTCCATCCATTGTTTTATGATGTCTATCCAGGAAACAGTAATGGTACAACACCTCGTGTAAAATGTACTACTTTTGAAATGGAATAGAAAGTAATAGTTTCACTTTTACTTCTCTAATTCTTTTCAACAAGGTGCTTTTGGTTTCTTTCAGAATCCTATCCTATTTATCTGCCTCTTTAACTTGATTTTGATTTGATGATATCCTTTATTTGAGCACCTACGTGGACTTCACCAATAAATGCTGTTAAAACAGATTGGGGAATTTTGATTTTAATGAAATAACTCAAAATTGTGTTCCTGCACTATGAACCTTTTCTATTAAATTAGTTGTCTTGTTGATGTGAACATGTAACAAATTATAATCAACTTTTTGTAATTTGTGTTTGCTGATGGTTGTGGATTTTTAGTAAAATTCCAATATTGAATTTGAGTAAATGCATGCAAATGTCTGGTAGATAGATCTGCTCTACCATTCGAAAGTCATTGCTTCTGCCAGTTTTATCACTAGAGTTATTTTGAATACACTTGCTTTGCTTGGGTCTTTATTGTCATGACTGATGCAGTGTTAACTTATTTCTTCATCTGCCAGCATGCACATATGGTGATTGATGTTACCGATTCGATAATTTTTGTTAGAACTTAAAGGAAATTGACCTCTTTTTTCTGTATCCTGATCAGATTTAGGTGTTTCAGTGTAAATTAGTTATTATCGTAGTGATGATAGAAGGCTTGGTTGCAAACAGACTGTTATCAAGACTTAAAGCATACCAGGTCTTTATCATGTCAATTGTCAAATCGTATATTCAGATGATGTTAATGTGTCAACAGTGTGACAACTACTCGTTCACGGGTGGAGACTTCGATACCTCGCAAGCATGGACCGTCAATTGCTGGTTATGATAAAGTATGCTTACTATTACTGGCCGAGGCCATTGAATGTTACTTTTAATGCTATATTGGTCAAATTGCGAACTTTTTCCTTGTCAATGTAATTGATGTCCTTACTGAATGTGCATGTGTTTGGCAGGCCTTGAATAAGTTTTTTGACAATGTCTTACAGGTGAACTAAGCTTAATGCCTTTCTTCACATTTGTCTTGTTTACATTGAATTTTCAGAGCTTGTCATCGTGATAAAAACTTTGTTCAAGTTGTTGTAGGCTTTCCTTAAACATGTTGATTTCAACGTTGTTCGCTGTGCTGTGATTGCAAGTCCAGGGTTTACTAAGGTCTGTCATCTGGTATCATGGATATTATCTTACATTTTAAGTTTCTGTTTTTCCGTAGTTTTCTGCAGATTCATTTGTTATTTATTTAGCTTAGTGCTAATAATATTAAGTCTCGTAGTATACTTAAGATCTATTCTCAAACATTTTCAGGATCAATTTCATCGGCACTTATTGTTGGAGGCAGAAAGGAGGCAGCTGAGAGCTATTATTGAGAATAAGTCGCGCATAATTCTTGTGCATACTACCTCTGGTTACAAGTATATCCATCTCTCTATCACTCTCTCTCTCCATACACTGTTTGTCTTACTGATGCATTGTTAACTTACTAAGACCAAATTTGGGTTGTTTCTAATGTGAAGGCAGAAAGGATTTGCTACTTCATCTGATATTTTACTATATGATGTTTTCTGCTAGTTGTTTAACATTATAGCTCTCTTATACTTTTATGTTTACAAATTGGCACAGGCATAGTCTAAGAGAGGTTTTGGATGCTCCAAACGTCATGAATATAATTAAAAATACAAAAGCGGCAGAAGAGGTATAGGCTACACCTAGTTCACTTAGTGTTTTGGGATGCATATTCAATCCCTTTTTTTGTTCAAAGACATCGGGTTTGGTCTTTCACTGTTCATATTATTTTCTTCAGCTTAGTTTTCTGGGATGCATATTTGATCTCTTTTTTTGTTCGAAGACATCGAGTTTGGTCTTTGTCTGTTCATATTATATTCTCCAAAATTTACAATTCAGTTTTTCAATGCAGGTCCGAGCTCTCAAGGATTTCTTTGCGATGCTTTCCAATGTCAGCTTCTACCCTTCATCTATGTGTTCAATTTCCTTCTAAAGCATGATATATATAGACTTTGGAGGAAATTTCCAACTTCCCTTAGTTTCTGATTTGATATGTCCAATCCATCTCCAAAGGCTGTCTCGTCTGACGATGTAAATATATGTGATTCTGATCTCCTCACCCTTTTCCAATAGTCAATGAAAGTTTTACCAAAAAGCAACAATCTATTTTTCTTGACTTGTATATATGCATGCAGACGTAGATGTCAGAAATCTACATTAAGTTAATGTATGGTGGTTTTATTTAGGAACCTGCTCGCGCATGCTATGGACCAAAACATGTTGAAGTTGCCCATGAGCAAATGGCTATCCAGACACTTCTCATTACTGATGAGCTCTTCAGGTTTGTGGTCATATAAGTTCTTATGGACATCACCGTCACAGGCTCCACAGCACAAAATGTTTTACAATTTGTTTCTCACTTTACTGAGCGTAATGCTTTTGTGCTGTTTTTCTTTGTTCCCTGTGGAATCTATTCTTGTAGTTTTACTTGTGCATTTGATATGCTAAATCATGTTATTGCATATCATCTCGGGCTATTGGCAGTTCAATGTTTTCTTTTTCAAACTTGCGACTTGCATGCGTAACTGCATATGGAGATGGCACTGAAATTAATCAAGCTTCACTCGTCGTTTAGATTTAAACAGTAGACTCCCAGTCTTTTCGCATTTATGAGCCTTCCAGTCATGAATATTCCAGCTTTAGAGATGTCATAACAAAACACAACTTCTCCTCCCCATTTTGCATTTCTCCATCACTACCGCTATTTGACAAGTTACCGGCACAAGCTCACTGTTATACATTTTCATACCAAGTCCTTTTATTTCGTTCCACCTTCTATACAAAAGTAACAAGCAACTTCGAAGAATTGGTCCATTGACATAATAAAAGGAGGCTGTTGTGGACAAGCCATTGTAGTTTGCATAGCTTTGGGCATCAGATAAAACTGCTTCCTTAGAATCCACAGGGGCCAGCGAGCACTTTGAGTTTCCATTCTTTAGAGGATGAACATTCATAAGAAGGAAGCTTTTTTCGGGATAACCGGAACTACATTTTCTCCCAAAAAATGTACAAGATGGTGTAAGAATAAGTTAATTGCATTTCACATCCCTGTGAAAATGCTGTTTGGCAACAAACCCCCTAAACATAAAAAGAAAAGATAAAAAGCACACTATGATTCTGTGAACTTTTAAGAGTGAGCTTAAGAAGCTCATAGCCCTTTTCTTTTCTTTCTTGTTCAGGGAGTTTTTGCCTATTAATATTTTAATAGGAGGTCCTATTACATTTAATTCAAAATTAAGAATGTATGGCGAGGACATCGACCATACTCGTTGAATGAATAAAGAAAAACCAGCTGATTTTAACAAGTGAACAGTTAAGATTCGGATATTTTTTGGGGTGGGTCAATTGAACCACAGTAATATAGATTTGGTGTAAGGATTCGTCATTCTGTCACTAGAAATAAGTCCAGCCCTGAAAGAATCCATATTCATTTTGTAAATTCACATTTGCTTCACATATCTGACGTCTGAAACCCCTCCAAAAGTAATATCAAATGCTCATTACATTCCCAATATAAAATCCGAATTTTTCAAAGCCCAAAATAACCGAGCAAGTTCGAAGAAAGTGATTGCTTTTATCTGCCTATTTCCCGTTACATTTGTTAAAAATGTTGAAATTACGTTGCGTGTTATTGATTTATTCGGTAAGGATGTCTTCTTATGGAGGTTTTGTTTGTCAGGAGTTCTGATGTAGCAACAAGGCAAAAGTATGTTAATTTGGTCGACTCAGTCAAGGCTTCAGGCGGCACCGCACACATATTTTCCTCCATGCATGTTTCAGGAGAACGTGAGTACTTGTGTTTTCTTTATGCAGCCTTTATCACTTAGCAACGTCCGTCTTTGAAAAAAGTTATTAGAGAAACGTTCATTAGGATGTGTCACTCATGCATTTATTTCTGAAAGTGCTGGTAAAATATTTCATTCATTAAAACTCTGTGGAACTCGTCCTGAAATTCACTCTTAACAATATGCTCTCCGATTGTTTTCTTCTTGTTCTTCCCCTCTCTTCCCAAGATAGTCACTTTGTTTGTAGTTGTTTTTAGATAGTTTTTTAAAGGGTTGAGAAAATAAATTTGAATGTCAGAAAGTTGGAGATGTGACTCAGGCCTCAGGGAATGTGACGAGTATTTAGTATTTGATCTTATTTTTGGAAAAAGCTTGGGAATTATTGAAAATAGATTATAATATGTTCCGTATTGTTTCTAAAGGGGATCAAATTTACTGTAAATCTGACCCTCATGCCTTAATAAGTTGAAAAATACTTAAAAATAGAAGAAAAATATATTTGATAATGTTTTTTGAGGAGACAAAAATTAAATCATGCCTTGACCGTAGGTGTTTTGTATTTTATAGAAAAATAATATAGGGAATGGGGTAGGATGTAAATGTTTTAGGTCGGTTTTTTTAATTTCAGAGTCATTTTTGGCCGGTTTCAAAAACTCGCCAAACATGAAATCGGACAAAGGGAACGCTTTGCTGCCTTTTCTTGTAGGCATTATTATTGTTTCGTTTTGCCTTATCGACGAATGGGTATTCTGTTTCTGGGATGTTATTTGCAATGACTGAAGTAAGTTTTTGTGTGGTGGAGCAGAATTGGCGCAGCTGACGGGTATTGCTGCAATTCTTCGTTTTCCGCTGCCAGATCTCGACGACATAGAAATGTAATAGGTGTTGGATTTGAAGGTGGTGCTGATTGACAAGTTTTCTGCTCCATTGTTGTCTGTATATCTGGCTATTTTCTTCATGACTATACAAAGAATGATGAGAAAGGTATAACAAAGAGGAATAGAAATTAGGCAGTGCAGTGCAGTAAAGTTATTGTATAAATCTTGATTGCAATTCATTAGTTTTGTGTTTTAGAGACCAGAATATGTGATTGTTCATCTTTGTTACAATACAAAATGTATGTTTGAATAAGTTTATCATTTGATTGATCTATTGACATAGTTTTAGGTGATGGTTGAGAATAGAAATCCTTTTAGTTGGTGCACCAAATTAAACTCAATCTTGTCGAATTATAATATTCTAAGTTCCAACGTTAGAATTTTGATTTATTTTGCTTCTAAGTTCCATATAAGTCAAAAGGGTATATGTGTATATGCATAAATATATCATTGATAATAAAGATGGAATAAATGAATTTCTTTTTTTTTTTTTGTCCTACTCCTTTTTGTTTGTAGTATTTATATATATATATATATATATACCTCTCATAAGGTTTGGCATAATTACGAATACCCTTTGATTGTTTGAATTAAAAGTGGCCTGTAGGCTGTTAAATTTTCAAACTAAGCATTTAATGGCTACGTGCTAAACATGTGACTTTTTCTATTAAATTTCTAATAGAAAGGTGTCATGAGACCAAAATTACATAATTTAAAAATTATGAGCCAAAAATAGCAAAATTCTAAATTATGGAACAAAAAATGCTGGCTACTCTTACCAATAAAGAAAATAAGTACATATAGGGAAAAGTACCTTTATACTGCTTCTACATGTCAACTGTTTATAATGTGTCGTAATTATAAATATTTTTTTATTTGAAAAATTATAAATATTTTTCTAAAATTAAAAATAATTGTAAAGTCCCTAAATAGTATAGTGGAAATCGAAGCCGGCTCGACTCATCTGCCAACTCTAGTTATAGCCATTCATTTCATCTATCCCGCTACTTTCACCTGCCAAAAACCCTATTCGCCATTCATTTCATCTATCCCGCTACTTTCATCTGCCAAAAATCCTATTCTAAAAGAAAAGTCCTTTCAAATTCTCTCAACAAAAATCCTCATTTTGCCGAAGGCCCAATGATGCATTTCATCGGTGTCGTTGTTCACTGAAGAACAAGAAGAAGAAAAATCATATTCTAGAAGTTTCCTAAAGGTCCAAGGAGAAACATTTCGTCGTCATTCACCGAAGAAGAAGGTATGCATGCTTCCCTCCTTTGCTCTAATCCCATGCAGAAGTTGCCCTTTTTTGTAATTTTGGTTCGAGTCTTTTCTAATTTCAAAAAAAAAAAAAAATTGTATTTATTTTTTTATTTTGGAGCTGAACCCAACAACTATCTTACGGGTTTTCTAATTTTTTTTTTATTATTTATGAATAACTTGTAGTTGACGTATATTTTCTAGTTCATATATCTATTTTGGATAGTATGTATATCACTATACAAAAAAAAACTCCAATACCGACAAGTTGACGATTTTTTTTTTATGGTTTTATCAACAAAAAATAAATCGTCTCAATAATTACACAAAGTTTTGTAAGAGGGATAATTACATTTTTTTTCTTAAAATTTGGTGTAATTACATATAAAACATTTGTGGTTTAAAAAATTACATCTAGCAATGTTAAGATTTGCTTATATCTAACAAATAAATCCCATTGTTAGTAAAAATTTACAAATTTTACTGATATTAACAAAAAAATTGAATATTACCCTCGATTGACCTATTACTGACTTACTAAACTACCTTTGTAACAGTGAAACTATGCCTCCTCATATGCATTGACGTGTGAAGACATATAAGGGTAATTTGATTATTGATATTCATTTGACCTGTAATAAATCGTAATAAATTAATTTGAGGTAAATATATATATTTTTTTCTCAATTTTTTTTGTTAATATCAGCAAATATGTTGAATTTTGAGCATCACAGGAACTTATTTAATATACAAAAATAAATCTTGTGAGTACTAGATATAATTTTTCAAATTATAAAATGTTTACATGTAGTTATACTAAATTTCAGAAAAAGAGTGTAAAATTATATACCTTTATAAAATTACATATGCATTTTTTTAAGTTGTAATTATAATTAAAAGTACATTTTCTATCTAAGGATAAAATTTTACAAGTATACCCCATGAGTTAATCAATTGACACCTTCAAAAGTGTATTTATAATTCTACAAATGTCTAACATCAAGGGCATTAATGTAATTCCCGTGTACTTTCTCACTACAACCACACTCTCCGAACTTTTGGGGACGGCGTGCGTGTTTGCGTTAGCCATCAACCTTCGTGTTCCATTCCCCATCACACATTTTCTTCGTCCACAACAAATCTCATATCATTTCAGACAATTCAAGAACCAAAACCCACGTCCCTGCACGAAGAGACGACAACCACCCGCCTGCCGCCGCCGCCATCATCATCATGGTTCTGTCTGTGCTGCTGAAGTTCTTATACCCGCCGCCGGGGAGCGTGGTGATAACGGCGATGTCAGTGATAAGTTTCGTGTCGTTGAGCAATGCAGGATGGAAGGAGACGAAGGGAAAGCACATACAGTATTCTAAGCTGAGGAGCGCTGCAGGCGATGGCGATGAGAAGAAGGAGAAGGCGAAGGTGCCAAGCAAAGTGGGCATGATTGTGGCCTACACTCCGGCGTTTCTTGCCGGAGTTTCGTCTTTCTTCATCTTCCCACTTGCGGATTTCAGGTTTAATTTGCTCCGCTCTGCCGTCACCACCCATTTCTTCAAGAGGGTTTTTGAGGTACAAACTCATCCACCCTACGCTGCTACTTAATTGCTCTTTATCCGCTCTAAAAATAGCAAGTAAATAATAAATTCTGATTAAAAAATATTGAGTAAATTATATCTTGTCATTTAAATTATGTCCGTTTTTATACTTTATTATTTTTTTATATTAATTTATCATTTCAACTTTGTGAATTTCGCAATTTGTCCTATGTAATCGTTTTTCCATCGATTTTTCTATTGAAAAAATATCGATAAAATTTAAGATATGATAAAATATCATATGTCCAGTGCACGTGATGGTTTTTTCAATATTGAAAAGATCCATTGAAAAATAGTCTGGCAAAATACAAATTTTACATAATTAAAATAGTTCATAAACTCAAATGACAAAGTGTAAAAATAAAAATTTTTGAATGAAAAAATGATATTTATCCAAAAGAGTATATAACAGCGAGTTCCTTAAATTTTTATAAGAGAAGCTCACCGTCTCTTGCCTCAAGAGATTGGACTACTTTAAACAAAATATTAAAAATAAAATTAAGAGATCGTGTTGTATTTTTCTTTTTTTTTTTAAGAAAAAATATTTTTATCTATTAGTATTTTGTGTTGTATTAACAAAAATATTTATTCAAATCAGGTTTGGTTGAATCAAATCAATCACATAATAAAAGTATCACAAATTATCATGTGATTGATCATTTTCCTTAAATTATATTCCAAACACACATAAATATATTACACTTACCATATAAATCCGCCCCAACTGAATTGGATCCGAGTTATAACTACCCCTTGCATTAACACCACTCTTTCGGAGAATACCAAGGACTAGCATACCTAAATCTAGGTTGCCTTGTGAATAGGTTCACAAATTAGTTGAATTTTGATTTTTTGTTTTTAGCTAACTAAATGAGTTATAGGACTAAATTTATAGTTTAATCGGATCATGTTCAAGTCACGTATAATTTTCCAATCAAATTGGACGAAAAATGACTAAATCAATTCATGTAAGGCAAAAAATATCACTCTAAAATTGAGATATCCGCATTGAAATGAGATTGTAGATAATTGCTTCCATTATTATCTTGTGTAGGTGTTGTTTGTTCACAAGTACAGCGGGTCGATGGATGTGGAGGCCATGATCACCATCTCTCTCAGTTACTTCCTCTCCTCGGCAACCATGATCTACAATCAACACTTGGTGCAAGCAGTGCCGGAACCAGCTGTTGATCTCAAGTTGGTCGGCGTTCCGATGTTTGTACTGGGAATTGGTGGTAATCTCTATCACCATTACCTTCTGTCCAAGCTCAGAAGTGAGGGAGAAAAACAGTACAAAATCCCCCAAGGTGGCCTCTTCTCTCTAGTCATATGCCCACACTACCTGTTCGAAATCCTAGGTTTTTTCGGGATTTCTTGCATTTCTCAAACGGTTTACGCGTTTTCCTTCACTCTCGGAACAACCTTCTTATTGATGGGAAGGAGTTACGCGACTAGAAAATGGTACGAGTCTAAATTTGAAGATTTTCCGGAGGATGTCAAGGCGTTAATACCTTATCTTTTTTAATTAGAACTCGATGATGTTAGAATAAGTGACCGACGAGTTAGTTTCCACGCCTTGTAAATTTATTGTGTGGGCATTGTTCTTTCAGTAATAATGTTACTAGTTATTGAATTTGTGTTTCATCTTTATTTTATACTTACTATAAATTCTTAATGTATGGTGTTACCTTTGTATTGACCTCAAAATATATTGTTAAGTGAAAACTATTACATATTATTTTGCAAGTATTTTTATCTTTTTATTATTATTATCGTCATTATTACATCAACATTTCAATAAATTGAGAAACATATCGGTTCAAATCCATCAATATCCAATCGAGGCATCAATACGACTAAAAATAATAAAGTAAATTATAATAAATTCACAACTACATAGTGCGGCAAAACACCTATATATCTGATAGAATTCGAACCCATAATTTCAAATTTATTTATAAGATTTTAACATTAACCATTAGACTAAAATTTGATTATTACAGGGAACCAGTTTTAGGCAGCTATAGTTTCTTGAAAAATAAGCCCTCTTTGTTGTGTATTTATAGTGGTGGATCCTTCCACCTATTGGGACTCTCCTGCTAAATTTAGTCATACGCCGTGAGTTATTAGCCCTTAATTGTGGCTTATTTTGGACTGGATTTCCAATTAATTAATTACTTCCACTTATTAATTATTTTACAACCATTGAGGGATTAATCTAACTCTATAGATTAAGTGTAGAATTAATTAACCTAACTCTATAAAAATTAATTAATTTATGAATTAATTGACTAAATCCATCTCCTTAATCATTCTTGATTTTTTTTCTAGGGTTTGTGAATGATTCTTTAATTAATTAGATGTATATACAGGCTATAGTAGTTTTGGGTTTTTGTACTATATACAATTTAATTAATTATTAAATTGCTGAAATTGATTAATTACTCTTAAATGAAGTTGATTAATTTGGAGTTGCTGTTTCTCATAGTAGAAAAATGTAGCTAGCTAGTAATGATTGATGACACTATAAAGTAGGTGATTTAATTAGTGCATGTGGAACATATCTATTATGAGGTGTTATGCAAATATGATCCTTCCACTATCAAATTCCTTAATCAAGATTTAGAATATGAAAATTTAATTGATTCCCATCTTTGATCTTGATGGGTATAGATTTACTCTAAATTCACCACAAAAACAGAAAAAGAGAATGATATTAGTAACAATTTTAGGTTGTCACTAAATATACATCTTAAATGGCAATAATTTTAATTTTTTATAATATAATTATTAAACATAAGAATTGTACGCAGTACATCGTCACCACTGGGATGGATGATGTCATCTTTGGATTGGTCGAGAATGGACCGATTGTTTGACGGACATCCCAACACAAAATTGTTGCAGATTAATAACGATCTCTAAGGTCGGTAAAATTGTCGCAACTTTTTAGTCATCCTCTTTTTGTCACTGTTTTTTCCGATGGCCAATGTCGTTGCGAACGTGACGATATTTGCGATGGATGTTTGAAAATTGTGGCACCTGGTTGTGCAAGTATTGTGTCCGTAGCAAGGTCGTGAAAATATCCATTGCAAATTGCTCCATCTTTTGCGACTGCGTTTAAGAGTCCATCGCAAATGAACTAACCCGTTTCTAAAATAATGGCTACTCTTACAATAACTACATTTCCATTGCAAACTTTGTCGCAAACACAGTCGCAAAATTCACGAAGGCTATTTTACAATGACTATATTCTTCTGTTGCAAATTGAATCTCTGCTTTCTTTTCATTTGTATTCACACTCTTGAATTACATCACACACACATTCTTTATCTTTCTCCTGTTATTAAATATATTTTAAATATTACCATTATCGTATTTTTTGAGCTGATCAGTTTGGGATTGTGGATCGCAATTGACTAAATAACAATTGAAATCCTTTCTTTTTTTTGGTATATTTTAATTGTTTTTAATTTATACATTTATATTATGAAATTAATATGTATCAATACAATTATAAAAGAAAACCTTTTTTCGTACCAATTTCTAGATACTCATATTTACACTTTATTTTATTGCTTTCCTTTAAATTTTTTTTGCCAGATTAGTCATTTTAATATTTTTTAATAATTGCACAATTATATATATATATATATATATTGTTAACTACCTACTACTCCACATTCTCTCTCACCTTACTTCTCCATATTTATTACAATTTATAATTATAATTACATTACAATGATTTGATTCTGTTGCAAATACACAAAATTATTGCAATATTACAACGACTGCAATCCTTTGCAAATTTCATTGCACTTTTGCAACGGACGTCAGCCGTGGCAATATTTTGTCACAAAATTTGCAACGACATATGCCAATTGTGGGCCATCTGAGTTGACCAGAATTTGCAACGAAAAGTTACAACGTCCAATCTGTTGCTAAAGTTTATTATTAGTTTGCAACTGTATTTGCCACGAAAAAAAATTCTGCAACTCCGTTGTAAAATCGTGGCAAAAATCATTATAAATTTGCAACGGACATATCCGTGGCAAAAATTCATTGCTATAAGACTGTCCTTTTGTAGTGAAATATTTATAATTATAACAAATTTCAATAAATATTCCATTGTAATTTATCCTAAACTAAAATACTAACCATTGTATGGATAAGATCATAATTGTGGAACCTCAAGTCAAAGCTAATTAAACCATTATCTTAACTAAAAATTTTCCACCAAGTCTTTAATTATTTTTAGTCTTCGTCGCGTGAGCCATATGGACCTCTAAAATAACATTAAGATTTAATTAAAAGATTAATTAATTAATTTAGTCCAATTAATCAATCCTTAAAGTCTCGTTTACTTTAAGAATCATATTAAATGAATGATATGATTATCCTTTATTAAATGAATTAAAAAAAGTTTTATATAAGTAATTAGTTGTTTGCTTATATGTATAATCGAAACAGGATAAATTCTATCAAGTGTTTATTTTAATATATTCACATACTTTTGACAGAATAAGCCAACTACCAAACCAATATATACAATAAAACTACACCACATGATCTAAGTAAAACCATACTTACTATTTTATTATTTAATTCTAACTATAGTTTATATTTTTTAATGAAAAGTACGATTTGTTAAGTATGGAACCTAAAATAGTAAAGAATTTATGGATAAATTAGAACTACCTCCTCTGAAGCTTGGCGTAATTTTTTAAGTATTTAAAAAATTATAAATACACTTCCCATATAAAAATAAACTGTGTAGCTCTAGATGGGGAAGTGGACATTACTGCTTTACCTTGCTAATTTTTTAAAAAAAATTGAGAGTGAGTAAAATAAATAATTTATAGTGAATATTAGTTCATAAAAATATTTTAAAATATTAAATAGTATCTAAAATTATAATTTTTAATTTAAAAGAATATTTTGGTCAAATTACCATGAAAATTAGATGAAAATTTAACGAAAACTAACAAAATAAACTTGATATTACACAAATATTAAAATTATATTTATAATTTTTCAAATTATAAAAATATATTTATATATAATAATGCCAAATTTGAAAGAAGGTGTTTATAATTTATGTAAAATTTAATAGCTACCAAAATCGAGAATTGAAAATGGTATTTTAACCTATCGAATTCTTAATTTACCAAAATTAGAGTTTGATATTATCGGATGAATGTTCATAACGGACCCACTTTGAGGAGCTAACGCTTG
>NC_026151.1:7805500-7901665 GCF_000512975.1 Sesamum indicum
ACAAATTCACAATTTCTCCAGAGTTTCAACTTTGAAGTTTTCGACCACACTGCTTTCTTTCTCTTCGGCGCCTGAGACTGAGAGATGCTCCCGAAAATGCTCAAAAGTTGCGTATTCCAAGAACCCTCATCAATCTACACCAAAGCCTTTTACGGGTTGACCATTTTGGCTGTCGGCTATTTGGGGATCTCAGAAGCTATTGGGAAGCATCTCGGGTACTCCAAATTCTGGAACTCGGGTTCCAACACACAAATTTTGCTTCCGAGTAAAGTTGGAATGCTGTTGGCGTACACCCCATCCCTTCTTGCTGGCGTTTCTTCGTTTTGGGTGTTCCCGAATGATGATGGTGGGATTAGGTTTCTGATGCTGAAATCAGCTATCACCATTCATTTTCTGAAGAGGGATCTTGAGGTATTATACATGTATCTCTCCCTCTCTTTAATTAATTGCTGAGAAACCCCATTTGGCTTTGTTTGTGAAATGTTATCTTTTGAGTTTGATTTTTTTAACCAATGATGTCTGTGAGGTTGATTTTCTGTCAACAAGTTTGAGTTAATGAGTTTGAGGGGCATTTTATTTGTGGCTATGAATTCATTTCGACTTATTTCATGGTTCTATATCACATCAATTATGATCAAATTTCGTGCTTCTTTGTTACGCTCAATTTATTGAAATATTGATAAAGAAAATTAGATTTATTTTGCACCCTGAACCCCCTTAAATTATAAAATATAATAAATGCTCCCTCTTGATATGAATTAATTTTTTTTAGGGATAATTACACTACTCTCCCCTAAGATTGGGTATTACACACAGGCCCTCTGCATTTCGAAAAATTACATCTAGTGTACCTAAGGTTTGATTCTGTCTAACAAATAAGTTCCTCCATTAGTCAAAATTCACCGAATTTGATGATATTAACAAATAAATGGATAAAAATTTATAGTTAACCCCGATTAACTTATTACTTATTATTACAGGTCAAATAAATCTTTTTATGACAAAATTACCCCTATACATCTTCGCACGTTAATGCATGTGAGGAGGTATATTTTCAATGTTATAAGGGTAATTTAGTTATAAAAGATTTGTTTGACCTGCAGTAAGTCGGTATTAAGTCAATCGAGGATAAATCTCGATTTTCATTTAGATTTTTGTTAATATCAAGAAATTTATTGAATTTTGACTAACGCAGGGACCTATTTGTTAGATGGAAGCAAACCTGCTAGATGTGATTTTTTAAACTACAGAGAATTTACGTGTAATTACACCAAATTTCAAGGGAGGAGATCGTAATTTTTCATTTTTTTACAATGAAAATGCTTTTATTATTTACACACCCTAAAATATATCAGTTTATAATTATTATAAAAAATTATTTAAAATAAATACTATCCAAAATTTATGATTTTTATAAGGGTTAAATACATTTTTCACCCCTAAAGTATGTTACCCTCATCAATTACCCCCCTAAATTAAAAGAACTTACCCCCAATCCTTGGATAATCCTTTAAATTAAATAAGAATTGACAAAAATACCCTTGACTATTAATAATATGATATATGATATATTCACATTAATACCCTCTATTATTAAATATATCAATCAATTTAAAAAGTTTATTCAACTACAATGTTTATAAATTAATCCTAGATTTGTATAAATTAATTGAGTATAAAATATTTTTTTAAAATTTGAGTGTATAAATAGTCGTATTGATAATTAACAAAAGTTTATAAATTCTCTAATTTTAAATTAACAAATAAAGATGCATTTTTGCATATTAAATTTTACCCACAAGAATTTTAGGGTATAGGTTTTGCCCAAATCTAAAAAAAATATTACAATAGATATGTGTTCAACTCATGTAAAAATATTAGGTACGGATATGGTCATAAGACTCATAACTATGAAAATTAGTTTGGGTTTGAATCTGGATATTGCACACTAATTGACAGGCCTAACGTGTTCGACCTATGGTTAGATCAAGGGGTGAAATAGAATTACTATATGGAAAGAAAAAGAAAAAACAAAAATACCTCATTAACTCCCAAATTACCTCACTTAACATTTGGGTGCCAAAATAATAGACTCGACCACTTGTAATATTTTTGTTACTAAAATTATATCTCGTGCAATGCACAAACACAAATTTATAAATTTATTTTAATTTGAAAGTACTAACATTGATCTTATCGATATTTGCTAATCCAATATTAATTTATTAACATCATAAATGAATAAAAATTAAAGTCGAATTGATTGATATATTTAACTATAGAGGGCATTAAAGTGAATATATCATATTATTAATAGTTAAGGGTATTTTTATCCATTTTCCTTTATTTCAAAGGATTATCACAAGATGGGGGGGGACTTGAAGGTTTCTTTAGTTTATGGGGTAGTAGACTAGTGTGGTATACTTTAGGGGTGCAAAATGTATTTAACCCTTTTTATAATGAGTATAGAATCTGTATAAACTCTATAAATTTGCAATCCTTCTATTTTTTTTACATAAATGTTCAAGAAGTTGTATAATGTTTACTTGTGTTGTTATATATATTAAACTTTTCTAAAAATAAATTATCAGTACAATTTAAAAATATTACATCGAATATGTATATATACACTGCAATATATGCAAATCTATAAAATTTTATAATTTTTTGAGTAATGAATATATTTAAATTATGTGTACATGTAATTGGCTAAGAGTTTATGTTACATAATATTACCTTTTATTATAAAATTATATGCATTTATGTATTTACAGATATTTGCTTGTATTTTTAACATAAATAATTTACTTTGCAATACATACTTGTATATATGAAGCTTGTAAATATTTTTTGTATTACATATTTTATAAAAAATCTATACATTTTTGGGGGAATTTTTTAATAAAACATATTTTAGGGAGTAAAACAAAAAGTGTAGTTGGCAAGTGAGAAGGACATTTTTGTCCTATCAATTCCAAATTATTTTATCATACGACTACATAAAGTGATTTAACCCTTGGTAAATTATCTAATGATAGATTATAAGAAAAAGAATTACTTTTAAAAATAGTGTAATATACGTCTTTGCTGGAAAATAATAGGTTTTAGCGATTTTAGTATAAGTAGTTCCTATTTTGTTTTTTTCTTTTCCAATTAACGTTGGCGGGATTGTGTTTGTTGTATTGATGTTCGACAACAGGGTAAAGTATAATTACCCCGTGAAGTAAAGATATTTCTCCATTGTTGCAGTTCATTGATGCGTGTAGACAAATGATATCATGACTACCTTAAGTTCACAGAATTTGTATACCATTCTGTAGTTCTCTTTATGAATTGTCATTAGGAAGATGAAAATGCCCCGCCAAAATAGTAACATTCACATTGGTGAGATATCAGCTATTATAGGCATCCTAGATTTTTTAAATCGAATCGTTCTGGTAAAGTGCGGACAAATGTGAAGTAGATGCTTGTGGAATCAGTTGCTTGAATCTTCCTTATATGGCAGCTTTTGTGATCAATGCGTGTGTTGTGATGACCTTGAAGGGAACATGTCGAGGTTCTTATCTGGCTGAACGGCTCAGGTTCTGGAAGGAGGTCTAGTTCAGCTTAATAAAGCCTCCATGGGGCACCCTACTGGAGAGTTAGGTTACAACTATTAGAGGGTGTTTGCATAGCTTATACTTTTGCGGTGAGAATAAGTTATAAAGTTGCAAGTTTAGTTGTAGTGAAAGTTGGGCAGGAAAAAAAATGAAGTTGGATGTTTGAAAAAATAACTTAATATTTATACTTTCTTCAATATCCTGAGGAAGTTGATTGAAATGCAAGTTGAAAACAATTTAATACTCTGTCTGTTATCTTTTGCAGGTTTTATTCCTTCACAAATTCAGCGGCTATATGGTTCTCAACACTGCACTTATCATCTCATCGACCTACTTAACATCTGCTGCTAGCATGATTTATATTCAGCACCGCGTTCAAGGATTTCCAGAGCCTTCTGTTGATCTCAAGTATCTTGGCATTTTAGTGTTTCTGGTGGGAATTGTCGGCAACTTTTACCACCATTACCTGCTTTCTAAGCTGAGGGACAAGAACGATAAGGGCTACACGATTCCAAGAGGAGGTCTTTTCAGTCTGGTGGTGTGCCCGCATTATCTCTTTGAAATCCTTACTTTTATAGGATTCTCATTGATCTCCCAGACATTGTTTTCGTATCTGTGCACCGCTGGATCAGCTGCATATCTACTTGCTAGGAGCAGTGCCACCAGAAACTGGTACCATTCCAAGTTTGAGGATTTCCCTAAGAACGTTAAAGCTCTGATCCCATATGTTTTTTAGATGCTTACACCCGAGGTGATTGTTGTGATGAAAAATCAGATAGTTTGTTGAGTGTCGATTGCATTTTGCCCCTCTATAAAAGTAAAAATTAAATAAACTGGCACTGCGATCCCTGATTGTTTTAGAAAAGAAATTTACTGTGTGCAGCTTCTGCTTCTGAAACGTCGTCAACTGTGTAATCCCGCCTAGAACTTCTTCTCCGGCCGGAGTTTTTTGAGTGTGGTGTTGTTGATTTTGTGCCTCTGATCTCATTCTTCATTCTACAAATACAGTTGGACTGAAGATAGTTTGAAGCTGACTTTGTTGTTCTCAATTGTTGGAAATAATTTGTGAGTCTACAGTGTAATTCTTTGTTGATGTTTGTAGTTCACCGATCTTGATCTTGAGACATTGTAACCATCATTATACATATATATATATATATATATACATGAGTACAGAAATATTCGTTTATTAAAGAATCATAATTTATATGACAAGGCAATATGATAATTTCTTTAACATAATTTATTTTAATCATAATATTTTTATGTTACTAAAAATATATTAATTGAATAAGAAAACATATATATTGTATGTGAAACTCATAAAATAATTTTTCTTAATGTGTAAAAACATTATAATATTCTATTATTATTTTCAAAATATTCTGTAAATAAATTTAATGAAGAATCAATACTGAGTTTTGTATCAATATAGATAGTATTAAAATATGGCATATTATTATGTATTCGAATTTATGATAATAATATAAAACTTATATAAATTTTCGTGCATAACATGACTCATTAATTAACATACATTATCCATGAGATTGGCATTGTTAGTCAAAACTCAATTAAACAATCTAATTATTTAATTGTACGATTAATTAATTTAAGGGATAACTACACTCCTCTTGAGGTTTGGTGCAATTACACGTAAACTCTCTGTAATTTAAAAAATAATATTTAGCACCCTTGAGATTTGTTTTCGTGTGACAAATAAGTCCATCCGTTTGATCAAATTAACCGAATTTGCTTATATTAACAAAAAATAAATAAATAAATAAAAATTACTATTTACCCTCAATTAACTTATTGTAGGTCAGGCAATTTTTTTCAAACTCAACTACTTTTATAAAGGTGAAGGTATACCTCCCCACATGCATTAATGCGTGAAGATGTATGAGGGTAATTTGGTCATAAAAAATTTATTTGACTTGCAATAAGTCAGTAATAAATCAATTGGGGTTAAAAATAATTTTTTTTTATTTTTCATTAACATCAGCAAATTCAATGAATTTTAACTAATGGATGAACTTATTTGCTAGTCGAAATAAATAATTTATGTATAATCATATCAAATTTTGAAGGAGAAAAATATAATTATCCCTTAATTTAACTCTATAAGTTAGTCAATGTATGAATTAGTCAACTACTTGAATTAATTCATTTTTTAAAGAATGCACAGAAGTTGTGAATGATCCCTTAATTAATTAATGTTGACTCGTATTCTTAGAGATTCACGCCAAACAATATCCTGATGCACGTTACCCCATTCGATTAATCTAATTTCAATGCCACATCATTACTACGCAACCAAATGGTATATCATGTACATATATGTATATGAAATCATCCGGAAAAATATAATTTTAGTCATGTAATTTATGAGGTTGTTATTTTTTATTTTTCATAAATTATTTTTCGTAATTTAATTTTAGAATTTTAAAATTTTGATCATTTTCATTTTTTTAATTAATTTGATCGAAAAATTGCATGTAACTTGCACATGAACCAATTAAATTATAATTTTAGTATTGTAACTTAGAAGTATTGACATTTTTAGTCCACTAATTTGAGAAAATTGACATTTTTAGTCCTGCATGAATTTATTTAAAATAGAATTGCAATTTTCAGTTAAATTGGACGAAAAATAACTAAAATTGTAAGACTAATTACAAATTGTTTTTAAAAATATGATTAAAAATACCATTTTTTTAAATTACAGAACTAAAATTATAATTTTCTAAAACAGACTTACGAGACAATAATCTACCCGTAAAGTTCGTATGCCCATCCTCCTCCATTAAGAATAATATTTTTATCATATTATTAGTATATAGATCACGAAAAATAATTAATTATATAATAAATATGATATACTTACTCTATAATTGGTTTAGTTCGAATAAAATCTAATTCGAGCAAGAATATTTCCAACTGCAAACTCATAAGTCTCTCTTATTATATATGACATGCGAAATATCAAGTTCTTGATATATATCTCCAGATTTGACCACACTACTTTCTCTCTCTTCACCAGCTGAGAGCTGATGGCGAAAATGCTGGAAAGTTGGATATACCAAGAACCCTCGTCGATCTACACCAAAGCCTTATACGGGTTGACACTGTTGGGTGCATGCTATCTGGCGATCTCAGAAGCAATCGGGAAGCATCTCCGCTACTCCAAATTCTGGAACTCGGCTTCCAACAAACCTACACAAACTCTTCCGAGTAAAGTTGGAATGCTGTTGGCGTACACCCCATCGCTTCTCGCCGGCGTTTCTTCGTTTTGGGTGTTCTCGGATGATGGTGGGATTAGGTTTCTGATGCTGAAATCAGCTATCACCCTTCATTTCCTCAAGAGGGAGCTTGAGGTATTTATTATACATGCATCTCTCTCCCTCTCTAATTCATCACCGATCGTGTTTGGTTGAGCTTAAAAGTTTTTCAAAATATATGTTTAAAGAATTCTTAAGATGCTAAAATTCTTAAGTATAAGGACCAAAAGTGTAAGTAAATGCGGCAATAACTTTTGACTCAAAGGGAGCAACAAATGTTATCATCTTCTTGAGATAATTAAAGTCAATTTTGGGTTGGTTGTTGGTCTTCAATTTTTTTCGTCTTTGCTGGTTATTCTTTTTTCTTTGAGAGAAAACTGAAATGATATTATGACCAACTAATTAACAAAGGTTCATTTTGAATTCATTTATTTTCTACGGACCTAAGGCAAAAAATTGCATAAAGCGCGGGACCAAAGTTGTAATAGTCCATTCTTATGGGATGAATAGTACCAATTTGGGTTAAGATAGGCAGAGCGATGTGGTGATTGGTATAGTTGGGATGAATAGTCCATTCTTAGGTTAGCTCCTAATTCTTGAAATGCAAATTGAAAACAATCTAATTCTTTGAGTACTCTTCTGTTTTTCAGGTTTTATTCCTTCACAAATTCAGTGGCCATATGGTTCTCAACACTGCACTTTTTATCTCATCTACCTACCTAACATCTGCTGCTAGCATGATTTATATTCAGCACCGCGTTCAAGGATTCCCAGAGCCTTGGGTTGATCTCAAGTATGTTGGTCTTTTAGTGTTTGTAGTGGGAACTGTCGGCAACTTTTACCACCATTACCTGCTGTCTAAGCTGAGGGACACGAGCAATAAGGGCTACACGATTCCAAGAGGAGGTCTTTTCAGTCTGGTGGTATGCCCGCATTATCTCTTTGAAATCCTTTCTTTTATAGGAATCTCATTTATCTCCCAGACACTGTTTTCCTACCTGTGCGCCATTGGATCAGCTGCAGTTTTACTTGCTAGGAGCTACGCCACCAGAAACTGGTACCTTTCCAAGTTCGAGGATTTCCCTAAGAACGTTAAGGCTCTCATCCCCTATGTTTTTTAGATGCTTACCAGTTGATTGTTGTGATGAAAATCAGATACTTTTGTGAGTGTCAACTGCATTTTGTCCCTTGTTCTTTCTTTTGCCCAAGGGAGAAAAGTTTTGTACATTTGGCAGAAATGTTGACTGTGGTGGTGTTCATTGTGTGCCTGTTCTCCTTCTTGATTGCACACAAGATAATTTGAACTGATTTTGTCGTTCTCAGTTGTTAAAAAGTAATCTGTGAGTCTACATTGTAATTCTTTGTTGTTGTTTGTTCATTGATCTTGGGACCTCATAATCATTCAGTCGTAGACTATACATATATATATACACACACACACCTTATTTAATATGCGACATTATGGAATTGTGGGCTTCAGAACCAGCTACAAAACCTTTTACCCATACTTAAAAACCAAAAAAAAAATAGCTAGATATTTTGTCATTAGTATTATCTTTTCTTGTGGTGTCGATGATATTTTAGATTTTCAAATGTCAAAAATCCTTTAAAATTTTAATATATGATACTAAAAAAATTATAGAATATATATATATATATAATATTCATGATGCATTCAGTCCCTCATAATTGAATGATCAATAAATTGTGTGTTGCATTACTTTGTTTATTTATTTATTATTTTAGATAAAGTGGGAAAACGTGGATGACACTCCACACAGACCCACTAGATAGAATTATGCCTGCGTTATGTATGTTGGCCAGCATCTCTCTAGCTAAACAATATATTGTCGTGAAGAGTCGATGCTTAATCATGTAAAATCGACATATAAATTCGAATGTATGTTCACCTTAATAAATTTTTTTGACAGGAATTCAAACCTGAATCATGAATATAAAAACATTCAATTTTAACTACCTCTAAACTAAGGTGTCGCGAACTTGCAATAGTAATAGAACGGCCTTAATTCAATATGATTCTGAGAGCACTGGTCTTATGACTTCATAGTGGCATTTAGGGTTTCTGACTTTCGCTGTGAGGACTAGTCATGAGTTGTCACACATTTAATACCCAAGACATCATTGCTGAAGGTGAAATTCAATGTATAAAGCATTGTCCCGGGCCTAACGGGCTTTTATCCTGGTTATTATTGATAATGTTCTTGTTGCTTTCGAAATTAATCATTTTATCAAAAATAATACATGCAGTAGGGAGGGATACTTTTTGCTCTTAAACTGAATATGAGTAAACTGTATGATTGAGTTGAATGAAACTTTCTGAGATCTACACTAATTAGACTAGGTATACACGAGCAATTTGTGAGTATTATTATGAGCCTAGATACGTCAGTGTCTTATTCACTCATGTTAGATGGTTCTCAATTTGGGTATTTTTTTGCCGCAATGGGGTATATGTAAGGGGAATCCCTTGTCCCCATATCTTTCTTTGTTTGTTGCACAAGTATTCAGTTCCATGTTGCAGGCAGCGAAAAGGAGGGGAGACATTCAAGGAATTGCTATTAGTCGGCATTCTCTCCAAATATCTCATCTTTTGTTTGCAAATGACACGATACTTTCTCCATGCAAAGGAAGAGGCGATGGACGCAATTAAGCGAGTACTGGAGGATTACGGGTGGGCATCGGGGCTAGTAATTAACTTGGAGAAGTCTAGCATGATGGTGAGTTGTAATATGGGCGAGCAGGAAAGGCAGAGGTTGGTGGACATTTTAGGAGTGCAGTTCATATCGAAGCATGATAAATACTTGGGGCTCCCGATCATTGCAGGAAGGTCACGAGCGGAGTTGTTTCAATAGGTGAAAGAATGGGTGCGGAATCGGAGGATGGAATACTGAGTTCTCTCACAAGCAGGGAGAGGGGTTTTAATCAAAGCGGTATTACAAGCAGTCTCCACCTATCTCATGTCCTGTTTTCAGCTGCCTGATTATTTTCTACATGACATTGAGAAGATGATAGCTGATTTTTGGTGGAATAGCAAAGGAGAGGTGTGCACTCATTGGGTAGGCTGGAAGTGTCTTTGTTGGCCAAGCAAGGATGACAATAAATCACGAGGCCGGACAGTGTGCTCGCCCGAGTACTCAAGGCTAAGTACTCGTTCTTCGAGTCTGTATTGGGCACGCTTCCATCTCTAACTTGACCTAGTATTTTAGGGGCGAGGGAATTATTACACATCATTTTTAAATCTCTCTTATATTCCTTGACATGGCATAGACATCATCCATATTTCACCAAACTTTAACGACAAGGGCTACATACGAAGATCTAAATACGGTAAACAAATTCATTATGCTTTTAAAAAAAATTATAAAAAATTTATAGCGTCCATCTAAAATTAAATATCGCTCGCGACTAGCTAAAATTTAATTGACCATATTATTTCAACAATAATGAATACATCACAAACTCTTCAACGTGTTCCTCGGAAACAATAACTCTGGTAAACAATGTATCATCATTTCATAATTCATTAGTACATTAACCATTCAACAAAACTCTACAAACTTAAACTCTTAAAGAACACACACACACAAGCATATGAACCTTAATTATCCAATGGCTAGCTTAGCTTAATCTTGAGATCAACCAAAATCATTGCATGAGGTAGATGAAATTAAGGATGTTTGTTATGTCCGAGAATCCAAGGCCAGAATGGTGCTGAGATTCATGGGGTTCATGTACTCTATGGAGCCAGTCATGATTTGCTGAACAATGAGTCTGTTGGCCCTTTCAGATGGATGGAATGGATCCCAGAAGGCGTAAACGTCTCTGTTGGGGCACAAGTTGGAGAGCTGTGTGCACAGTCCCAGGCCATTGAAAGGTCCTTGTCCGCAGCATGCTACCTTCGACGTCACAAATCCTGCCCAATCCCTCATATTTTCAGTCAATTTAAATGTAATTCAAGGGGGAAATTTTCGATTTTAGTGGGGGTGCACTATAAAAAAATATAACGTTTAACCATGACTTATTGTGATGGTTAATAATAAATAGTCGTATCAATAGTTATTGATAATGGTCATGCAACAATTATTGGCTGTAGTTTTTGAGAAGGTGGCTAAAACATTTATCATGGCTAAAAGTCATAACAAATATTTTTACCATAGTACTTATAACTTGGCAAGTAATTGTTTCATGATGAAAAAACTAGTTTTTTACATCGAATTTATTTAATTGTAGTTGATTATAGTTATTTACAACTATTTTCAGTTTTTGCTATTAATATTGTAGGCAATAGTAATTTTTCTAGTGGTGGCAATTTTAATCCTGTGTGGATCCATTTTGACGATTTATTCTATAATTTTAAATTTTGCACATTCAGGACCTAATAGAAAATTTATTCATATAGGATTTAAATTGCTACCCTCTCATACTTACAAAACTAAAATTAGAAAGTTTCCTAACTTATTGGTATATAAAAATTTAGGCTTCATGTTTATTTAATTTATTTTAGAACATGCTCTCGAAAAGAAATAACAAGTATAAATTTATAAATGACGTTTCGAGGAAAACATAATTAACTACTATAAAATATATATTTTTGTTCATCGCCTACTTTATTTTGCAGTTTAAGATGAAATATGTATTTTATGTTTCTGCGAATCTATTTCATTTAAAAATTTAAACTGTCTTGACGTTTCACCTACGCTTGTATGATTTGAGTTGCACGTGAGACAATAATATTGAAAAGGGACGTAGAGAGTTAAGATATATGCACCGAATGCTTGAGGGTTGCTGATGAAATCATAATGCGTTAGTTGTGTATTAGCTGCAATGAAGACGTTGTCACCCAACTGCTCGTTGAGGGCGAGCAGCATCTGTGTGAGTTGTGGGTTAAAAAGGGCAGCAGCTTGCTGGAGTTCAGTCGAGCATTGGCCGTTTCTGCCCCGCATGGCTAATTCTGCTGGTACGCACCCTAGCGGCCCTGTTCCTGTCACCAGTACTCTCCGAGCTCCCAGTTGATAAAGTCTCTGTCCGTGCCCACATATGATCAGTATTATTATCATTATTGTTGTTGTTGTTGGTACGGACAACATAATAAATTAATCCAAAATTAACGATACGCACGTATAAAAGAAAAAGGTACGAATCATAATCAACACTACAACGAAAATAATATTAATGACAAATTATCAACATTAAACATATATATCAACTGAAAATAATTCTTACAAACTCCTTAAATCTTGATCATAATTATTAAAAAATATCGTTATAAATGTTCTATTAGCTACATAATTTTATTATATACAAATATTTAAATAACTTATTATTTTAAAAAAATCAATATTTTATAAATTCAAATAATATTCTATAAAATATATAAACTTATAAATTTTTCTAAATAAATTTGGCCAAACACCCTCTTAAAAAACTAAGGGTGAGCAGTGGACCAAATCCTTTAAAGGACCAACTGATGGTGATGTGAGAACTCACTCACATGGATGACCCGCAGTTCTTACATTTATGCTTATTTCCTACAATGAATGCTGCTTGTAAGAACAAACAACAAAACCCTGCTGCATCTGAAGGCATGTGAGGTTTTCCCTCCACAGTTATTACCTCTCATCAACTCTTACATTGCTTCATTTTCCCCTCAACTCTAATTACTTATAATTATTAATAATTATAACAATTAACATATGTACCAGTTATCAAAATAAGTAATAATACGATGATTAACCAACCACTATTATTAAACTAAAGAAAAACTCATAGTACATTTTACGTCGGTGAGATTTGAACTAATTAATGATTTACTTTAAAGCATCTTATAGTTTCATGTATATGTTTTATTATATAGTTTTGGAGATCATACGATGTTATGGGACGTAAAATACAATTTTTCCTTTTGAAAACATGTCGTAAAATATTCACTATGTTTGTTTTCATTTCAAGTTATCTTCAAGACGAGTCAAAAACATACACAATATTTGACAGCATTCAAAAACACCTTATTTAGGTGTTTTTAGCTGTTTTAGCATAAATACATACATACACATAAATATATATAAAAAAAATATGATTTGACAATGAATAGTAATTTTTGTCTCCCAAAACACAACATTAAACATACAATACTTATTTTAAATTATTTCCAAAAATAAATCCAAACATACATACTATCTCTAACACACACTTATTTATTTTTGTTTTTCTCTTTCTATCTCCACAAAACACTCAGAAAACAAATTCAAATATTATAATTATTTTTTCAAGATCTTATAAGCTCATGACTGGAAACAGGTAGGACAGTTATATAAGAATTTATGAGGAAGAAGATTACCAGCAAAATATTGCGGTACTCGGAGATGAGAAAGGGGACGTAGTCAGGAAGAGCAAACTGGCGAGATCTGGCAGAGAAGGGCACCAAATAGTAGTTGTTGACAAAGTCATTGCCGCCGAGAGTGATGAGAACCAGTGCTTGATTCACCAGCCTTTGTGCCTCCTCGGCTCCTATTAGACCACTCACTCTTTGCTGATACTGCTCGAAATACTGCAGTTGTTGCCCTATTCTGATTATGTTCACCTGCAAAACATTTATGTATATTACCTACCATTTTATTACTCATCTAACTCCAAAAATGAGTTCAATTTTCTTCTCATTTATGCAGATCTTATATTAACATAAAATTAAAATCAATTCGTAAGATTAGGAAAAATCATTCGGAATTTTTTGATTTTTTGTCACTATATTAGCTTTTCTTTATTTTATTTTAATAGTAATGAATGTCGTGTATGCAAGTTTAGTCTTGTCCTGTAATTACATGCAATTCTTTTCGCTCGTAAGTTTTTTAAAATTATACTGTGACAGAATTAAAATTTATCGCCATTTAATGATATACGTTCCATCACAAGTTTAAAATTATCTATATTTATAAATCGATATCTTGTCGGTAATATTATTTTTTTATTGCCGCTAGCTGGGGACTGGACTTACAAACTGAACTCCGGTGTCGTTGAGAATTCCGACCCCAGCGGAAGCAAAGTTGGCGCCGACCAGCAGTCTTGGACCGTTGAGCGCCGGGCTCAAGTACGGCAGAGGTGATTCGCTCCCACCAATGCTCTCACCTGCAAACCAAGCTAACCATCACACCCCCACACTTGGACCATAAAAGGTGAAGTCATATGTACAGTATAATTGCAGAATATAAGTCATGTTACAATAGCCAGCAGATGTAGTAGTAGTACTGACTGGGAAAAGTATATTTTCCGTCCCACGAGCTCAGCTTTTCTGTAATTTTGGTCCTATTATTTTTTAACTTACCACATTGCGTCTCATAAATCAAATTTTTAATTTTAGCCCTGAGCCTTAATTTTGTTAAATTTCTGATAAAAATAACCTAATTAAATTCTCCTCAAGATTTGGAGCTCGTGTTTTTTCCATTAGAATTTAACAAATTTATACTTGGAACTTAAATTTCAAATTTTTTATAATTCTGAAATGCAATATGATAAGTTAAAAAATAAGGAAATCAAAATTAGAAAAGAAATTAAGTCGTAGGATGTGAATGCAATGTGTGTATGATACTTTTAGTCGCATAAAACTCAAAATTATGTATTTTTAGTTCCAAAAGTGTGATTTTGGGACTTTTTAATCCCAAACAACGCCTTTTTAGTCGCAAAATCACAACACACGTGATTTTCTGGAACTAAAAGTGCGAATGAGTTTTATAGCACTAAAAGCGACACGTCATAATTGTGGTATAAAAAAAATTCTGCCTTCATTTTATCATACTAAAAAAAAAACATTTTGGTCTATGTAAAGAGTAAGCATCCATAAATTAGGTCCCCAAGAATTAAAAAAAGTGTGATGTATATTCAAAACTCAACTGATCAGATCTGGGATGTTAAGGCCATTGGAGAAGCGCCCTGTCGCCCTACGAGTCGGGTAGTCAATGCCATAGGGTGGGGCGTCAGCACGAGCAGTGGTAGCCAAGTAGTTGTTGTTGCCACTGTCGACAAGGGAGTCAACGTGCGTGGCCACGAGCAATGTAGCCGAAAGGAGGACCAGAAGAATGCTGCCAAGGGTAGCCATTGGAGGGGCACTGCAATAAAGATATTGATGAAGGCAATTTACACACTCACACACACATGTATATGTATATATAGAAAGATGAGGATTGAGGAGACAGGCATGCATGCATATGTTATAGTTGCAGCAAAGGGGTGTAGGCTGGCTAGGAATTTAATGTAGGCAATAAAAGCACAGCAAAGCAAGGTAGGATGGTAGCTCTTTTGTATTGAATTGGACAGTTGTGTGGCAGGTCGGATTGTTCAATGAGCATCAGAACAAAAGCATGCACATTGCCAATGCCTACATTAAATTGCTATTGTGGTACTTACTCACTGCAATAACTGAGGTGGTTGGTCAAGTTTTCGTGTGCTGTTGTATTATTTTTCTAGGATAATTAATTATACCCAAGTACGTATACATATATATATATATATATATATATTCTCTCCTAAGTATGAGTTTAAGTTACTTATACTTGTGGTATAATTACATGGGAAAAAGTTGCGTTTTTTATCGTATATATCAGGGTTTTTCCAATTTAGTTTTATTTGTTACAGTTTTCTCACATTTGCATCTCGTAAATTGAAAATTTTCTCAATTTTAATCCTCATGTCCAATAACTAATGGAGCCGTTAGCAGTCTCACGTGCATCTTCGTACATTTTCTGTTAATTATTAGATGAATTAACCTAAAAACTAAAATTGAGAAAATTTTCAATTTATGTGATACAATGTAAAAAGAAAATAGCAATAAATTGAACTAAATTAAAAAAAAAAAACACCAACATACGGGACCAAAAATATGATTTTCTTGTTAATTACAGCAACACCTAGCTATATATTAGTGGTTTGTTGCGGTACGAGTGAGGCGTATAAACGAGAATTGCCTTATATTACATTATTGAAAGATTGTAAGAGAATAGTACGTACGGACTGCTTATTTTATGTTTTTAGTTAAAGTGGTTGAGCTTTTTGATGAAAATGTTGGTTGATGCGAATGTTGGTGATATTGGTGGGACAATCAAGTGCCTAATGGTGCCGCCTTGTTTATGTGAAAGAGAGATCACGACCACAACGGATATTAGTGTTGATTTACCTCCTTTTATTATTTTTTATTTATTTTTTTATTTATGGTGGATCCTTTAATCTGTCGAGGTGACTGCCTAGCCTTTCATGTTGTATTGTACCGATATACTACCATTTATTTAATAAAATTTATATTTTTTGTAACAAAAAAAAGAGATCACGACACTAGAAGAAATATAAGTTCGAGTCCTATAAATATAAATATATGTCTAACTCAAATAATTATAAGATTCAAGTAAGAGTGAAAATAAAATAAGAAAAAAATATTAAATTAATTTTAATTTTTCAGTAATTATTTTTCTTTTCTTTCCTCTTTTACGTACCCTACCCTACCCCACCCCACCCTGAAAAAAAGAAAAAAATACAAAGTCACCGGAACCCAGAAATCCCCAACCCAAAACTGAACACCACTACAAAAAGAAAAGAAAAAACAGAAGATTACAGAAAAAAAAAGTTTTAGTTTATATTTAGCGATAAAAAGTTTTAGTTTATTACCCACTACAAGAAAAATAACTTGATAGCAAATGGAAAAAAAATAACATCGAGGTAATTAATAAGTAAAATTCTTGTTACTAAATCACATTATTTAATGTAAGAATTTACTTGCTAATATTTAGCAACGAAAATTTACTTGCCAATGAATTTAGTGACGAATTGTCTAGAATATATATCAAATAGTGTAGATTAGTAATGAAAATTTTACTTGCTAATTAGCTCGACGCTAATTTTAGCATCAAATTTTTCGTAGTTGAGCTATTTTCTTGTAGTGACCATAATAAATTTCATAGTTCTAATAGTGATAATTATTGTGTAAAAATGATCATCACAAAGAATATTTGTGACAAAAGTTGCGGATAAAACTGCAACAAAGAAATAATCAGTATCACATGCATGAGTAGAGAAATTAATAATTTATAGTCATTGTATTTGTGTTGGTCAATATAAATACAACATTGATGGGGAGATCCCAATTTACCAAAAATACCCTTAATGAAGGGTATTTCCGTCATTCACTAATTCAGGATCCGCGTCCTATTAAAAGCGGGTCGAAAAAACCCGCCTCAATAGCCGAAGACCCGACTTCATAAGAGCCGTCCGATCGAAAACGTCGCTAACCTGATGGTGACACATGGACCAAACCACAATATACACTTGGAGCTATAAATACCCTGACGTATCATTTATTGAGGTAGATGTTACTTAATATTTTCGACCTACAATCTTTAGTTCGCATATTTTTACCTCGATCAACCCTAACTTGAGCGTCGGAAGGTCGTTGTCGGGGACGCACCCGATGAGCCTCAAGTTCGTGTTTTAATCCTCAGGACCCAATCACTCGATCTTGGGAGGGTACATGGCCGAATTTGATCTACTAGTTGTAGTCGCTTATTTCGAGCAAGATCAAACATTAATCATCTATGTTAATAATTTATAGTCGTCATATTTGTGTTGGTCTAATCCTTCATCTAAATTATTAATTTTTTTCATCAAATAATATCATTTTACGATCTTCAATGAATTATATAATGCAAGAATATGTTCAACTAAATAAATAATATCAGTTTAAATTTAAATAACTTAGCATACATTAATCTAAATTATTAGTTTTCCCATTAACTATTTTTTTTATTTTTTGTATTTCTTATATAAAGTTGGATATATGCAAAGTTGTTTAAGGATTTAAATATAATACTATAATTTTTTTGTTTTTAATGCATTACATATGACTTACAAATAATAAAAAATATATAAAATCAGGAGCGGGACGGAAGGGGTCCAGGGCGAGTCCGGTACAAAATTCATACCCCATCCCGAACCCAATTGGGTCCCAATCATAAAAGCCCAAACCCGGTCGAACCCACCAAAATTAATACCTCCAAAAAACCAAAGCCAATAATCATCTCTGTCCAACCCTCACTGCCCAAAATTTATGACTATCTCAGCTTCCACCATATCTACCCAATCTCTCCTGTTAGTGTCTGTTCAAAAACTTAGCAATGTGACAAATATTTTTATAAATGAATGCAATGATATCTTCCCCGTCACTTCGGACAACCACAGGCAATATTTGTCTAAATCATCATTCAGTATAATTGTCTTGCCATCAAAATACTTTTGTTTTGCATCACAATTAGTACAAGAAATTATGGTTTTGAAACCCTTATACTATAAATGCTACGGACACGAGTCTCGATCATGGAATCGATCTCTACAATATGGCCTAATACGGTTCCAAGTCATAAAATCAGTTACATTGGGGCGTTGTCGCCATGACTTGCACTAAATGATATATTTATATGATAATCGTCATTTGTATAGACAATAGTATATGACGTCTGCGCACTTTAATAGTGTTTGGTGAGGAGATATCAAGTTCATTTAATAGCCCGCAAGAAATGTCATATGCAATCCTCGTTAGGCCTTACCGATTTTATTCAATTCACTTTTTTTATTACAGTGACACAGTAATTAATCCTTAAACTTGAGGTTCCATGGTAGTCTTGTGCATAATCCTTAAATATCATGGAATTTTTTGTATTTTCTTTTTTTTATAGAAAATTTCTTAAACTTTTCAAATTCACATGAAGATAAATTGTATTTAACTTATATATTATCGCACTAGACAGTTTGCAATAAAGAAGCCAGTCACAAATTTTTCAATAAATTCACGATGATAAGCGACATTCAACGTCCCTCGTCGCAAAACCCGGTAGAAACCAAAATTTTGTTGCAAATTTATGTCAAAATTTACTACGGACCACTTTTGTCGCAACATTGCTACAACTTTTCACCAACAACTGCGAAACTCATTTATATAATGTACTGTAATGATTCAGTAAGAAGTTATATTAATTTTGGTAATAACTAATTATTATGATTAAAAATAAAAAATGTGAAAAATACTAATCAATTATGACTATTAATCGTTATTTTTATAAATAATGTCGAAATATTAGCCACAGTTAAAAATTATACCAGATGTTTTGGCTATAGTTAAAAGTTTAAAACCATGGCAATTGAACATTATCAATGGTTAAAATTTAATTTTTTGTATCGACTTTATTCTATTTTGGTTGATAGTATGAATTTATCATAATTTTTAGTTTTAAATCGCAATCATTATAATATAGAGAATAATTTAATTTTTTTTATTTTTTTGTGATAAGATGTCAATTGAGTTGTTTTTTCCTGAGGAGAGAGTGATGGGAAAATAGCTAAAATGAAGGCCATGTGAAAAACATAAATGAAACACAACAACACCAACAACTCACAGACAGCATCAATTCTGTGCAACTGAATTGCCAATACATTAATACATGTGGATGTGGTTATCAATTTCTTTTTTTTCAATCTACAAAAATAAACAAGTAAATTCTTCAGTGTATATATATATAAATAAAATGTAATTTATTCCTGTATGTTAAAAAAATGAGTAATTTATCTTCATGTGAAAAATAAAACAGTAATTTCCTATCCTGTGTTATTAGAAATAGAACAAAATATCCCCTAAACTCAGCGGTGCACTACACACGCCCTATGTGCATCTAAATATAATTTTTAATCAATAAAAATATTATTTTATTTATATATATTTAATTTTATATGTTAATACATATATATTTAAAAATATTCCATTCCTTCCTCGATTTCCAATTGCCGGACTGCCGCTACCGCCGCCGCCTCCACTGTCACCCTGCCGTCACCAACTCCCTCCCCCAACCCGCCGACGACCCCAGGCTCCTCTCGGTTGTTGCTTCCCCCTTCCTCCTCTCCGTTCCCTCATCCTCGCACTACGCTGTTTTAATTCGAGTTTCATTGTTGATATCACTTACGGACACAATGAATTTTTTTTATTCATTATTTGTTCTAAGAATAAAATTTATATTATTAGTCGAGTGTTGTCATTAGTGTCATTTCAGCACTCAAGTAATTTTAAATAATTTAATTGATATTCAAGTTTCGCTATTAATATTAATTTAGTACAACAATTATTATTTTCAATACTCATTTCTATTGTCTCTTTATATAATTACCATCTTACCCTAGGATATTAGAATGAACCTAACAAATATAGCAAATAAACATTCAACACATATTTATTTTTTTTAAAATATATAATAAATACATATCAATATATACACTATTATTAAATATGTACTGATATCTATTATATTTTTAAATGATTATTAATTGTGTATTATAACTCTAATATATTTTCTCAATTTAGATAGTGATTTTTTTACTACAGTAAATATGGATTAAATATTTATCGATATAAAGACACCCAATAAATTATATTATAATTAACATCAAATTTTTATTTAATATTCTTTTACGTATAAAGTAGTTGAAGTGTTTATTAGTTTCTTTTAATTTGTAATTTTCATTACTATTCAACAAACATATAAAAACTATTGATTCTTTTTTGTTGAATATTTAAAATATTGATCTATACATTATTTTATTCCTTTAATGTAAATAAGTGATAAGGGTGGATTGGGTCTTATCCAAAAATTCAAATAAGTCCCAAATACATTAAATATGGAGAAAAATACAATTTTAGTAACATAATTTATGATATCTTACAATATTGACACAATAATTTAAAAAATAGCTTGAAATGATACTATAAAGACGAGAATGTTATATTTTTATACTACTATTAGATTTCTAACGTAAGACCATGTGTGTTGTACGTAATCGTGAAATCATGCAGCAAAGAGGGAAATGGAAAAGGGTCCACACTTATTATTAAGCACATTTCACATATTTTTGCCATTTTTTTATCTTATTTTATGTTGAAAATGTGAAAATAATATCTTCATCTAAAAATTTTATAAAGTATTTTACATAATATGTCCTTAATATACCAAACATATAAATGCCAATAATAAAATTATAATTGTTACTTTCCCATCCTTATTGCATTCTGAAAATCATTAATTCTTCACTCAAATTTATTTTTTCATACGAATTAATCCCCAAGTAGGGCTGTCAATTAGTCGAATGGAGTTGAACATATTATTATTTGAGTTTGTTTGAATTAGTATCGAGTTTAAAATTAATAAATTATACATATATGTATATATATATTTATACAATATTAATATATAAATATGTACATAATTGGACATATTTATATGTATATATTTGAGGGTGGGCATAAAATTTGAAATTATATAAGGGTGGGCATAAAATTTGAAATTAAAATTTGAACATGTCAACACAGGTATTTTGGATTTTAAAGGTTGCTGGGGTGTTTTTTGTTATTTTATAAAAAGTAGGTGATTTGTATAAAAAAGCAATAAATGTGGGGTGTAAATATAATTATCTCTATTTTTAAATCAAAACACGTTCAAGTTGAGCGCAGTCACAATATATAGCATTTAATTTGGGGAGGGGTTTTTAGTAATTAGGAAAGTGCAACATAAGCACTACCAATCGTACCAAAATCTCTCCGAGAGACGTAAACGATGAGCAGAGAAGAATTGGTGGCAGAAAATTATTACTCCAAAGATTTCGATTGGGAGCAATTAAGAGAAGAAGTGGAGAACGATCCGTCTCTTCAATTCCATTTGCTGCCTTGCTCTTCAGAAAAGATTGATAATCTGAACAACCACGCTGAGCAGGACTCTGAAGCGTGGGATGAATTTCATGCTCGTCATTCTACTGGCAAGTTCTTCAAGGTAAAATTAATCGTTGAAGTCGTTGAACTTTTGAAATTTTATCTTCTTTTGGTGTTATATGTTAAAAAATTTTGAGCTGTTTGGTTGGTTGTTTACTGGTCTGTACTTTCGGAACTTGATTGTTGTGCAGAATGATGTAAAAAAATGTTCTTGATGCCGGTTTGTATTGTGTTTGTAGATTGCACATTGTAAAATGATTAGTTTGTATATTTAGAATAAATTATCTACATCCTTATTGGACGTCATGGTCAAGCTCCTTATATATGCATGTAGGACGTTAGGTGAAAAGTGTAAGTTGGATAATTTGATCTTTTGAAGGAAATTTAAGATGGTGTTGTAACAATTGTCTATGTACCATGTTCCTTGAATGAGATTGCTTCTACTTGACTTTCGTTATGAAGACGATTTATATTGGCTTTGGTTGTAATATAAATGTTTTTCTGTTAAGTAATTATTTTTATATGAAATGTATAACCTGCCATTTTGCTACAATTTTGTCTTTGTTTTTTGCAAATCTTCGACAAACTGGAATCATGGCATGCCATCTTTACACTCTGTTTGTTCAATCTTACCCCAGTAACAAAAGAAATATAATGTAATGTATTGCCTGTGCTGGTAAACTCTTACCAACATATGAATTAGCATTGCAAAAACTATAGAAACTGTTTTCACAATGCTTTTTTTTTTTTGGGAAGAAATCTGAAGTAGGTCGTTAGCATCTTAAAGATTCAATTAGGCTTATCATCTCTCTTTGTCTTTAAAGAGCCAAAGGTTGGTTTCTCTTAGCTTTGACTCCATCAGAAACTATTCCAGAGCCTTAGAATTTCTTGGTTGTGGCCCATTTCTAGTTTATATCACATTGTCCTTTCACATCTTTTGGCCTTTGATTAGTTGATTTTATTTGATTGGTATTATTTGTTATTCCATTTTGTGAGATTGCATAGAGTATTAATTAGATTCTTCCCCATTTGTTCAATGAAGACTTTATACCCTGGTTTTATCCATTCTCACATGTTACATATATCTTTATACTCAATCCAACTAAAGAACATAACTTTTTACTTCCTTACCTTTGTGTCATTGTTGAAACATCTCCTGGATGCAGGAGAGGCGGTATTTGTTGAAGGAATTTCCGGAACTAGCAGCTTGCAAGGACTATTCAAAGGTTTTAGAGGTGGGCTGTGGTAATGGGAGTACGGCTCTTGCAATATTGCGGTAAACTAGAGGCTTATTTACTTTCAATTCTTGTTAGCTAACTCTAGCCTTGTACTTTCTAGATTACCTTTGTGAATTCCTTCATGTGATTGGTAACCTTGGAATTGAGTGGTTAGTTAGTTACTCCTCTCAATATTCATGCAAGATTTCCTGTGCTTTTCCTGTTGTTTTAATTTTTGACAGACTGTTAGGTTGGGGTATCAATGTACGACTTTCAGAAGTTTTATTGCTGCACAAACTTTTCCTGAATCTTAATTGTGGAAAACTCACTGGGGCTTACCCTTATGCATCAATGCGAGAGGGTAGAAATGAAGATGTTGAAGCAAAATATTGTGGGAATTGCAGATAGAAAAAGTTTATAGCTGATATTTCCCCATCAAAATCTAGAAGATTGAACAAACATAGAAGAAAAGTTGAGACCATCTCTGATTGGAAATATGTTGAATTGGTCGACCTAGTTATGCGCACGTGCTTGTCTGATCAAATATTTTGGAGGTGATTTCAATGGTGTCTTCCATTCTACCAAAATGGAGGTTATGTTGTAGAATAGTTGCACCACCTCTCATTTGCAACAGATAAATTATCAACTTTTTCTCATTTCATAATTGCAAAAAACTTCCCTCAAAATTTGTTTTGGTGAAAACCTAGAAAGCTTCTGCCTCTGGACATCTTAGTTGTGTTATATGTTTCTGAACAGGTGTTTTTTGTAATGTTTTGTTCTCCTCTATCTGTTCCAATTATATTCTGCATCTTTCTTGTTTGTCTACCCTCTACTCTGCTCGTTTTGCTTTGCTATTTCTTGCCGTCCTCTTTCCCCTCCTTTTCCCCTTCTACTGCCCAATCTTTCCTCTTGCAATCCCCTTCTTCTACGGCCCCCTTCTACCTCTCTCCTCGGTAGTCTTGCTCTCTCTTTTCTGTTGTCCATTCCACTTTCTCTTTCTCACTGTTACACACCTCCTGAGGTTTTGTCATATTACAATTAACTCTCATTTTTTGTGAAATTGCTTGCATGGATCAAAGTTTTCATAGGTTTCTCATAAAACAATGGAAAAGTTATCAGTTTTTATTCAATGGACAAAAATTAAGATGGTTAGTTCAGAACTTTCTATTTTTCCCCCCATAACCTTCTTTTTCTTAATATCATGTGGAACCTCTCAGTTTCCATGGAAACATTTTATTGTTCCTAAGTTTTACTGAAACTCTTGTCTTCAATTTGTAATGATTATATATGAACTTTTGATGTAACTAATACTATAAGTATTTTATTCAATGATAATTGATAATGCTATCATGGAACCTGGTAGTAATAATTCCAGTTGTAGGCACATGCAAGACGCATAAATGGGACACGAGAGTATCTTGTTTGTAAAATTAGGTGAAATCTAAGGACCAAAAGTCAGAGGTCATTTGGAGCATCAGCACTTTTTTCCTGATGACGTCATCTTCTTTAACCATAAAAAGAGGGAGGAGGGAATCTGTAATCTGGATATGTTTGATAGTGAGCTTGCATATAATTTTGCCACCTGAATGCCTCTACTTTCCAATTTATTTTGCATATTGTTGCAGTTACTTTTATACTTTCTATACCACATTATTTTGATGAACTTTCTGGAAAGCTCCTCTGGGGTTCATCTGTGATGTAATTGAGCAATGAAATGAAGGATGCATTCTCTTTCTCTTTGGGAGAATAAAATTTTCTTTCTACTGCAGTTGTAATTTTTATGTTTCTTCTCTGTCAAAAGGTTCCTCTGTTCAAAGATTTTAGTACTAGGAATCAGATATTGAAGATGCAAACCCACTATACTAATTCAAAATTTCAAATGAGCTTGTAAAAATTGTTGGCGCTAATCTGCCAAGAATTTTCTTTCAGACCTCTAAATGCTTAAATCATTGCCCATGTTAATTTCATGAAGCAAAGATGAGATTCTTACATTGAGGAAGTATTATATCCTTGATCCTGTGATTGTGTCTTAGATCATACCTACTCTTTTGTTGGTTGAGAACATGTTAAGTGGCTAATTATTTTCTGTTGAATCTGTATAAAGGTTAAAGTGGCTACTATTTGTTAACTACTTCGACCATTACCTCTTCTCTAGTCACAGATACTGAAAAGAGAAATTATCCATCTTCCAAGAAATTCCATATCTGCATCATTTCAGTTGCCCCCTTTTTTTTTCTGAATTTTGGTTCTCTTTTTGCAGTGGACGAGAGAGCATGATCTTATATGCCTGTGACTGCAGTAATGAAGCTCTTGTGAGGGCTAAAGAGATAATTGGTGCTGCTAATTCAATCTCTGATAAACATCGTTTCCATCCGTTCCAGAATGATTTTTCAACAACGGCGTTTCCTTCGTGGTTGGCCTGCAATATTTGCTCAGGTAGTTTCTTGCTGAAGCATCATTTAGGATTTTCAGGTGTCGTTGTCACTATCTGTATTACAGGCAATTTGTGTCCACTACCGACTTCTTGAATTCACTTGGAAGTATGTTTCTAAACACTTATTCGTTTGAGACTCATACAGGTGCAAATAGCAGTTATGAAATAAATGGCCTTAATCCATCCTGCTCTGATGAAACTGAATGCTGCATCGGGGGAGTAGATTTTGTTACATTGGTAATTTACAATCTCATGTTACTGTCTGTTTTTATCATGACCTTACACAAAGATATATTGAAGAGTTCACTGGGATGAAATCTGAATATCATCTATTTTACGCCAGATATTCACTTTGTCAGCCTTACCGCTTGACAGGATGCCTAAGGCTCTTGCTCACTGCTTTGCTGTTTTAAAGCCAGGTGGCCTGCTATTATTTAGAGACTATGGTAATTGCAAAAAATTAATGAGATTGTGTGGCAGTTCAGGTTCTATGATGCTTCTAGGTTTTCTGATGCAACATAAACTAAAGATACTAATGTTTATGATGAACCCAGGTCTGTATGATATGACCATGCTCCGATTTCAGCCTGAACAAAAAATGGGATATAGAGAGTACTTGCGGTCAGATGGGACTCGCTCTTATTTCTTCTGTTTGGATACTGTTAGAAATTTAACTTCTGCTGCCGGCTTCACTGAGGTATAATTCTTGTCAGTAACACAATTCATCTGTTTGGTAAAACCTGAGAGTCTGCTGGTTGCATTTTCATATCAATATTGCAATTCATTTTTGCCCTTCCTACAACCCCATGTCTCGCTCATTTCAACAACACATTATTATTTGTTCCATTTGTTTTGTCAAATCTAACTCCATATATTCTGAAATTACTATATTGCCACTGCACCAGCAGTCTTCAAATATAGATGCCATTTGCTACTCAAAACAGAACTCCTACTATGAAACTTGGTGAAGATGTTCCCAACAATAAAGAGACTTGCCATTATAACAATTTTATAAATCTCCATTGTGAAGGCCTCTGTTCGCTTGTCACTCTCCTACTCGTGTGCAGGATGGTATTCCACTGTCACCCTTGTACGTTGGTGCCCAAACAGTCATTGGATGCCTTCATACTTGGTGGATAGTATTCTGTCTCAATAGAACATCCCATATGAATAGTTTCCCAGCTGAAATTTTGCAAGAATCTCCTCATTACCCATTGGTGTACAATCATGCATGTCGGCAACTCCTTGCCAAACCAATGACTCCTCTCGGAGCCACTGGCACTATTCTTTATAAGGTGCAACCAGAGACACCCTGGCTACTGCTTGTTTGTGGGCTAAATCCGACGGTTGAAAAATCCTTTCCTTTGCTGTTGTTGGTTTAACTGTGGCCTTGACCAGGGTGGTGACATATCATACCCCTGTTCACTGGTGCCAGCCCTCTTTCCTCCTTGGCTGCCATGTTCTCTCCTCAGGGAGAATCTCTGTTGGGATCTGAAAAGTTTAGGCAGGGGTTAATCGAATAAGGATTAGGGGCTCACAAAAATGTAACTGAAAACTAAATGCATTTTTGGATTGTTGGATATGATGATGCCAGATGGTGTCTGAGATACATTGATGGGTACTCGCATCACATGGGCAACATAATTCAAAGTTATTTATTCATCCGAAAACATTACCTCCAATTATAAGTTCATCACCTTGCCATTCTTTTTGAGAACCCTTTCCCATAACATCCCAAAATTTTAACATTCTAGGAAACTCAATTAAATGTGTAAGCTACTTTTAGCATCCATTTAAATTTAGATGGTTTGTTTAGACCGAGACAGTTAATTACATGGTATTCTCTTTTCTTCTTTTTCTCCCTGTTTTGTCATTCTCTCTTTCATTTTCTTCCCCTGTTTTTTTTCTGTCTGTTTTTGTTCCCATGCTAGAGATGATAATACTGGAGTTTGTATGTCCTGGTTCTGATAACTAAAATTACTAGTTCGGCTTAATATCGTAGGATGCATAGTCTGTTGTCTGAGTGAACTGGAACAGGGAATCTTTTGCTGAGAAGCTTCAAAATCTCCATTCATGGAGAGGATCTTTGCAAGCAGGTATAAAATCTGAGAGGAAGAATTTTTATTGAAATGAAAGTGGGTGTGGATACCCATTTAAATACACAGAGGTACAATGCAGGTGAAGAAAAAAACAAACTTCAGCCACCTCAGCTATTCTGGTAGAAAAACGCTAATAACTAATGAGAAACGCTAAAAGAGAAAAGCAATATGTACAATGAAGAAGTTGCTAATAACTAAGAAAGAAATAAAAGTGCAAAAGCCCTCGGATAAGTCGTGAATGCGAGAATGCGAGATGCTCTGTTTTTGTTTTCTGCTGCTCTGCTGCACATGAAGAAACTACAGCAGCAGCTCCACTTCAACACCCCCCCTTCAAGCTGGGTCTGGAGGACGAAGCAAACCCAGCTTGGACATGAATTTGAGAAAGGCAGCACTGGGAAGTGATTTCGTGAAGACATCAGCAACTTGTAACTTGCTGGAGATAAAAGAAGGTAGAATGAAACCTTCTTTATACTTGTCGCGGACCACGTGACAATCAATGTCGAGGTGTTTCGTACGTTCATGGAACACCGGATTAGCCGTGATGTGTAAAGCGGCCTGATTGTCACACCAAAATGGAATAGGAGTCGAAACTGAAATCTGGAAATCTTTGAGCAGGAAAGAGATCCATTGAAGTTCACAAACAGAGGCAGCCATGGCACGATATTCCGCTTCGGCTGAAGAACATGAGACGGTGTTCTGTTTCTTAGTCTTCCAGGAGATGAGGGAAGAGCCAAGAAAGATGCAAAAACCAGTAACGGAGCGACGTGTATCCATACAGGAGCCCCAATCAGCATCAGTATAAGCTGCAAGCTGAAAATTAGAGGATGAAGGAAAGAATATACCAGTAGTCAAAGAGCCCTTAAGATACTTCACAACGTGCAGAGCCGCAGACTAATGTTGATCAGTGGGATGTTGCAGGAATTGGCTTAGTTGCTGTACTGCAAACGATAGATCAGGACGCGTGAAACCAAGGTACAATAGGCGCCCTATCAGCCTTCTATATTTTTCAGGATCAGGAAGAGGGGATCCAAGTTCAGAACTGAATTTAATACCGTGAGGAAGAGGAGTCAAGACTGGATGTGCATCAGTCATCCCAGTATCAGTGATAATATCACTGATATATTTACTTTGTGTAACACTCATTCCGTCAGAGGAGCGGGCAATCTCCAATCCCAAAAAATATTTTGCATACCCAAGATCCTTGATTGTAAAAAGATCATCCAAGTAAGCCTTAACCTCTATGATTAGTCCCTCCGCCGGACCCATGATGAGAATATCATCCACGTAAATGAGCAAAGCTAAAAAACCACCACTAGTGAGTTTAATGAACAGGCAATTATCGTGGGCAGACTGGAGAAATCCGAAAGCACTTAACTTCTGAGTGAATTCATGGTTCCATTGGCGTGAGGCTTGTTTCAAACCGTAAAGTGATTTGTGTAATTTGCAAACCATGCCAGGTTGCACAGCATATCCTTCGGGAGGCGTCATGTATACCTCCTCATCCAAACGCCCATGGAGGAAGGCGTTGTTAATGTCAAGCTGATGAACCGGCCACGAATAAGCTGCAGCAATGCTAAGAAACACCCGTACAGTAACACTCTTAGCTACTGGAGAGAAACTCTCAGTATAATCTACTCCTTCAATCTGAGTGTACCCCTTCGCGACAAGACGAGCCTTATATCGACTGACACTTCCATCAGGATTCAGTTTTAACTTGTAGACCCATCGTGAACTGATGGCTCGTTTTCCATGCGGTAGATAAGTTAAACTCCATGTATTATTCCTTTCAAGAGCCTGAATTTCATCCCTCATTGCCAATTCCCATTCAACGCGTCCCTGAGCTTGAGAATAAGATCTAGGTTCCTGCAAAACAGATAACTGGGCAACAAAATGCAAGTGTGCAGTGGAGAAAGTAGAGTGATGATTGCAGACATAATCAGATAGCCAAGCGGGCTTATGAACATGACGAGTTGAATGTCTGAGAGGTCTAGGTGATGTATTTTGTATAGGAGAAGGGAATGCATTAGCAGGAACAGAATCAGGAAACATAGGTTCAGTGGACTGAGGAGAAGGGGTCTGTATAACATCAGGGGCAAGTTCTATATCAGGGACAAGAGGTAGACTGGTATCTGGGGCTTGAGTTGATGGAGACTGCAAAGGAAAAACATGTTCATGGAAGATAACATCACGTGATACTACAAGCTTATTTGTGTCTAAATCATACAATCTATACCCTTTGTAATCATGGCAATACCCAAGAAAGACACATTTTAGAGCCCTTTTACTGAATTTATCCTTGTCAGACTTGGGTACGGTGGCAAAACATAGACACCCAAAGATTCGTAAATGATCATAAGTTGGAGTAGTATTATATAACATCTCATATGGACTTTTCCAAGATAGTACACAAGAAGGTAGCCTGTTGAGGATGTAGGTGGCAGTGAGCAAAGCTTCGCCCCAAAATTTTGTAGACAAACATGACTGAAAAAGCAGAGACCGTGCTATTTCAAGGAGTTGCTTATGACGTCTCTCAACTAAACCATTTTGCTGGGGAGTATATGGGCAAGATTTTTGATGAAAGATGCCTAGCAATGCGAATAGAGATTGACAATCCCTGCCTAAAAACTCGGCCCCATTATCAGTTCGTATATGTTTAACGGATGAATGAAACTGATTCTGGGCATATTTAAAGAATGTTTTTAACAAAGTAGGAGTTTGGCTTTTGTGTCTCATCAAATATGTCCAAGTCGCACGAGTGTAATCATCCACAATCGTAAGAAAATAATGGCAATTGGACAAAGTTGGTTTATGATAAGGTCCCCATATGTCGACATGTATAAGATCGAAAGGTTTGGATGTCGAAGAAGTGCTATGGGGAAAAGGCAACCTATGTTGTTTAGCGAGAGGACACACAGTACATATTTCAGCATTTTTAGTAACATTTTTCATGGTGGGAACATGTTCAAGTACCTTGAGCGAGGGATGCCCCAACCTCTTGTGCCATAACAAAGCATCAGATTCTATAACACGAGATACAAAGTTCGAAGAAACAGATTGGAAAGATTTGATAAAAGCTGTATCAAAAGACTGTTTATTGAGAATATAGAGATGTTTGGTTTGCTTTGCCACTGCCACCACCTCATTAGTCATCCGGTCCTGTATCAGACAACAAGAGGGAAAGAAAGTGAAACGAAGTTCAGAAGTGGTACACAACTTGCTAACCGAGATCAAGTTAGACTGAAAAGTGGGAACGTATAGCACATCTTTGAGCACGAGTCTTTTAGATAAATGTATGTGACCAGATTGTTTAGTTTGTATTGAGGTGCCATCAGGTAGATATATAGAAGATGTGAAAAAGGATTTACTCAAAAAGTGGAAAGCATTGACATCACTGCACATATGACTTGTTGCACCAGAATCTATAATCCAGGAACTTGGATGCAAATGCTCAATACCAGTAAAGGTGCAGTAGTGCATACCTGCAAAATTTTCTGAAGAACTTGCCTGGATAGGGTCTGAAGGCAACTTTTTCAGCATCTTCATAAGCTCCATGACCACATCATTAACTGAGGATTGATCCTCCCTTTGCACTTCTTTTTGAAACTTAGGTTCTGGTCCTTGCGCAATATTCACCCTGTTCGAACCCCCAACACTTTTCCTTCTTTGTTCGTTCAATTCTTTATACCATTCCGGCACTCCGTGCAACTTGAAACAAGTACTTTTGTCATGACCTGTTTTGCTACAATGCTCGCATTTCATACTTCGTTTATCTACTACTCCTCTCTTTCTGTAACTCTGTCCTCTTGGTAATTCCTCTCGTTTCCTAGCTGCCCCTTCAGCAAACAATGCTGCTCCCTCAAGTGATTCACCCATGTGTACTTGCCTTTGCCTCTCTACGCGTAAAATCATCGAATAGGCTTTATTTATACTCGGTAGAGGTTCAGCAACCAGAATCTGACTCCGCACATTATCGTATTCTTCATTCAGACCCATAAGAAACTGCATAAGATGATTTTGCTCAATCAGGTCCGCCATCGCCTTAGTGACATTGCATGTACAGGCGCATGCACAGGTACACTCAGGTAATGGTCGCAACTGAATTAGTTCATCCCATAGCATTTGGATTTTGGTGAAATAATCCACAACTGACAAATCTCCCTGTCTAACAGATGCAATCTCTCGCTCCAATTGATATAAGAGTGGTCCATTACATACTCCATACCTTTCATTCAAGGTAATCCACAAGGTTCTAGCAGATTTAGTGTATATAAAAGCATTAGCGATGTTTTTAGTCATGGCATTAAGTAGCCAGGACGTCACCATACAGTCAACACGCGTCCATTGTTCCAATAACTCAGGGTCTTCTACAGGTTTTGCACATGTTCCAGTAATAAAATCGAGCTTCGATTTTGCTCCTAGAGCACGACGAACAGCTCTACTCCAACTCAAGAAATTTTTGCCATCAAGAGGCGTGGATACAAGCATCATACCTGGATGCTCTGAGCTATGAAGCTGCAGAGCTTCGGACTTCAAACGATCCACCGCATTTACAGTGGTTTGAGTCGCAGCCTCCATCGCCATAGCTGCTGCGCCTCACAAGTGCTCTGTTTTGTGTGTCGCGGAAGCAGGATCAGAGACCTTCAATCGAAGGCTCTGATACCATGCTGAGAAGCTTCAAAATCTCCATTCATGGAGAGGATCTTTGCAAGCAGGTATAAAATCTGAGAGGAAGAATTTTTATTGAAATGAAAGTGGGTGTGGATACCCATTTAAATACACAGAGGTACAATGCAGGTGAAGAAAAAAACAAACTTCAGCCACCTCAGCTATTCTGGTAGAAAAACGCTAATAACTAATGAGAAACGCTAAAAGAGAAAAGCAATATGTACAATGAAGAAGTTGCTAATAACTAAGAAAGAAATAAAAGTGCAAAAGCCCTCGGATAAGTCGTGAATGCGAGAATGCGAGATGCTCTGTTTTTGTTTTCTGCTGCTCTGCTGCACATGAAGAAACTACAGCAGCAGCTCCACTTCAACATCTTTGTCCTCGTTAAAATCTCTCCTTAGCTATGAGGAAATCATAGAGTAAAGGCACCACAGTCTGTTCCTGATGGAATAAAAGATCCAAGAATTATTAGTAGGGGCCGTCAAAAGCTCCTGCAGTTGTATAGTTAAACACCAGGAAATTTACGTATGTGAATTCGACTCGAGCCTCTCCAGAGAAGCTTGAATTGAAACAGTGAAAGCAACTGATGTAGCCCAGTTCTTTTCTGTTAATTTTATATTTACCTACGCACTCTCTCCTTAAGATGTAATGTCATGAGCCTTTTTTTTTAGATTGAGCTCGAATACTGTTGCGTCAAGTCGATAAACCGTCGGAACGGCAAGATCATGAAAAGAGTATGGGTTCATGGGAAGTTTCAGAAGCCCTCATGTTCTTGACAGGCAGCAATTTTATTTCTCGATGGTTTTGATACGATATTTTGATGTTTCTCGAACTCATCTCTAATGGAGAGGTATAACACTAGGCTTTCCTTTCTATGTGAATCGGATTATTATATCACATTCAGATGTACTTATTAAATACGTTTGTGATTCCAAATCAAAGAATACGTTCAAAGAAATGAGAAATTAGTGTATACTCCAGGAATTCCCTCTGGAGAATTTGGTTATAGATGCATTTATTTTGTTTGTAATTTTATTCTTTTTGTGTATATGAAAAGTATTGAATCACATTCATAACCCCATACAAACAATGGTTATTAATAATTTTAGAAATTAAATTAAAAATATAAAGTTCATATTTACTCTATGCTTTCGATATATAAAAGCAAAATGATATTTGGGATTTCTTGCAAATAATTATTTCTTGGTTAATACCATTATTGTCTTCATGTTTAAGAAGTTATTTAATGTTTTCTGAAAACAAAATATGTTCCGTGAAACAACAACTTATATTTAATAAAACCCCTGTTTTAAAGGGTAAAGAAATTTATATCTTCCTTAAGGTGATGTAGCAACGTATATGAAGCAACTTTAAACCTTCTCTATGGACTCCCTGTAATAGAGCCTCAAATCTTATGTTATAAGTAATATAATCCCTTCCTATGTAAAGATTATAGATACATGAGTGCAGATTTCAAAATTTAAAGAATTTGGAATCTTTCAACTCTAATTCTAAATTATATTTTTTTATTATTGATGAATTTCAAAAATTCTTTTCTAATGAAGTTATTTGAAATCTTTTTCTCAAATCTAAATTCATCAAACCAAAGGTTATATTTGGTTCGACAAATTTGAAGTCTCGAATTTTAAATTCTTTTGATATGAATTTTTTTTTTCAAATTCTTTCCCTAAATTCAAATGTATGAAAGTTGAAGTTTTAACACTTTGTAAAATCAAATTATGACCTACAAAAACAAACTTAACATAGATCTCTTATGTGAAAATCATGCAGTTGAAAAATTGTAAATCACTTACAATTATAATTGTAAATAATATCACCCTTTTGAACATCAAATAAGGTAGTATTTGTGATCGTCTATATCCTTTATGCCACTGAGAATATTAAAACCAAAAAAAAAAACTCTACATATTCTTATTTAATCTCATCTCTAATTGTCCTCAAAAAGAAAATTACGTTATAGACATTAATACACCTTATTATATGGGTATATTTATTTGGTCTGTCTAATAAAAATGTGATACGATTTTGATCAAACACGTTGCTAGAGATAAGATGCTTGTGAAGACATCACATACTGGGAAACTGAATGCTAGAAGTAGAGGAGCTCATGGGAGTTGAAGGGCTTCAAGAAAGCATGCGAGTTCATTGCGCCAACGGAAAAGGTACAGGTTCAACTCAAATGCTCCATGTTTGGAATAGAAACAACAGGAAACAAAGAACATTCATGTTCTCTTTGGCTCCTTGAATCTCAAAACACTTGCACATTTCCATATATTTCGAAATTAAGGCATATCCTTCTAATACAGATTCCTTGATTAATCTCATTCCGAAAAATATCTTCTGCAACGTTAAGCTTCGCCAGCAGTACCTGATTCGAGGGTCTCACTGGTGACTGGTGTTGCTTCCTTTTCTGCTCCATCATCTGTCCCATGTTCTGAAATTAACTGAGGATTTATTTGAGCTTCATCCAACTCTTGGCTTCTCTTATCATCAGGATTGTCCACTTTCATAGAGTTTCCCTCGTCAATGCCTGTAGGTTCAGGATTTCCAAGATTTGGTGCAACGGATTGATCTAAAGTAGGCTCAGGCTCAGCAGCAGACTCAGCCTGAGACTCAACAGCAGATTCAGCGTGAGACTCAACAGCAGATTCAGCCTGAGGCTCAGCAGCAGACTCAGCCTGAGACTCAACAGCAGATTCAGCCTGAGGCTCAGCAGCAGCATCAGACAATTCAAGGTCGTTATTTACAGCAGTTTCACCCTTGGGAGTTTCAAGATCTGGTGCAGGTGTTTGATCCATAGCAACATCGGTCTTGTCTGGTGCAGGGCTATTGTTCTTTGCAGCCAATTCTTGTTCTCTTTCTGCTTGCAATCTGTAAGCATCTATCAAATGCTGCAGCCTCTCTAGTTCTGGTAATAGGTCACCGTAACGCTTCTGTAAAATGCGCTCAAGTTCCTTCTGTTTCTGAACCTCTTCCCAGAGGTTGCTGATCCTATGTGTTGCTGATAGTTGCTCTTGCTTCTGTAAAGCTTGGAAACACTCAAGTTCAGTTCCTGCAGTGTCCATCTGCTTGAAGGTGGCTTCAATTTGTGTCCAGAGTTTTCCAGCTCTCATCTGATAATTGAGAAGCCAGTGAGTGAAATCCATGCATAAATATCAAGCAAATCAACTATAGCATAAGAAAATACTAATCAAACTTCTGCCACAAGATAGATAGATTTTTCATTTCAGAAGGAAGATTAGAAATGCTGGACCAAACATAATCTTATTTCTCAAGTGACCACAATGTCACCAAAACTGAATACAAAATCATTAACAACCTTGAAGTGCAGCAAATAAAATCCAGGAAAAATTGTACAGCCACAGATTATTGAACTCTTGTAAGTTGTAAGTCATATTTATAAATTAAAACGCCCATTACATGCATCAAACATTCGGCTATGCTTCTCTGTCGGGTTTTTGCAAAGAACTTCGCATCTAGACATGGTCTAAGACCATTCAGGCCAAAAGCACTGGCTAGAGCAATACCATTTCTTTACAGTTAAAACACCAAATATTTATGTAGAAAATTATTTGAGAAACATGCATTAGCATTTTAAGCCTTTAATTAATAAACTCAAATAGTTGAAATTATAACACCTAAAGATAAATCTAACATCTAAACATTTTATCAAACTTCAACCATGCCCAGATGGTCCTCAATGATTAAAAACATTTCATTTGAGAGCAAAAATGGAACAGAACAAGACAATATTCAGGACAATTAGCTAGTGAAGTAAAGCATACTTGGTAGCCATTGGTAAGAACTTTTATCTTCTGCTCAAGCCGTTGTGCTTTTTTAGTCTCATCGTCCATCTTCTTCTTCACATTTTCGAATTCATTCTGCAGGGCAGCAAGCTTCTCCATATTGTTGGCAACACTTGATAGACCATAGCCATCACGAGTAGGGAAGTACATCATATCATTTAAGCATGTCTTGTGTGCTTCAACATAACCGTCAAGAGATTCATTCTCATGGCCCATTGCAACACGAAGAAGTTGTGCCTCATCCTTTATTAATTCATCAGCCTGCATCGTTAAGAGTTTATTAGTAGATGCAGTGAAGATAGATCACTTGATCAGCAAGAAGGTGTGAATGGCAGACACGTGAAAGTGAGAATTCTAAAAATTCACCTCTATGAAAATCTATCACATTGCTAACGAAAAATAATGTACATGTATAAACAAGGATATACATATGTGTATGTGTGTGTGGCGCATTCGTATACCAAAAATTACACTGATAAACCTGTTACGCTGATTGAAACCAAAAATTACAGACTGTTTGTAGCTTAAAGGAAATAAAACTCAACTCAGTCTTAAATGAAATTATAGAGCAAGTATTTACAGCAAAAATTCCTTTTACAAAGATTAACATTATCAGCTCATAGTGTTAATAAATAGGGGTATGACATGGAGCACAAACAGAAGTAGGCTGACAGGACAATATGTGAACTACCATGCTTGAAAAGCATCTTTTCGATAGTTCTAGAAATGACAGCTAAAAGTGAATATATTCACAAGAATAGCTGAAGTTCAGTTGAAACTACGGAAGTGCACAACAATTTGAGCATTAAACGAGAGGGAAAAAAAATTGCAGTGAGCGCGACGCAGGTGAGCAACTAGGTCAAGTTTGCAATGCATACCTTTTGATTGCTGAAAAGTAATAAAATGCTAAAGACAGTAACATTACCAAACATTAACATGTAATGTCAGCTATAAGCAACAAACAAGAACTCAAACATCAACTCAAAAAGAAAACAACAAAGTCTCATTGCAATAATTGGCATGATCAAATGATATGAGTCAAAGATGGAATTATGTCATACCTCTTTCAGTTCATTTTCTTCAAATTCATCAATCAGAGGCACAGATACAGATTTTCCATTTGCAGCACGTTTGCCACCTTTCTTCTTTTCCTTAGTGGATTTTTCATCCAGGGGATATTTTACATTATCATGCTCTAGCAAAGATAGAAGCTCCTTTCTTATTAACTCATCAGCCTGCTCAACTAATGTTGGAGGGACAAAGGAGCTCTTGTCTTCATCAGCTCTGATCAAAGAGTTTCTAATGAGGTCCAATGAAGCAGGAGGTGGTCTTGGGAGCTCTCTCTGCAGTACTTTTGATCTTTTCTTAAGTAGTGCTTGTTGCCTTGCTTCTTCCTCGGCTTTCTCTCTAGCAATTCTATCAGACATATCCTCCTCGATTTTCTCCTCTGGTTCTTCTTCATCTTCAGGGAAGGGCTGGATAACAATCTGGTACTCATTCTTGGGTTGTGGAAGATTCTTCAATCCAGAAAGCAGTTCTTTTTTTGAATCAGACTGCCTTAATTTGCCATCTTCATGCATATCCATGTCTTCATTAATGTGCAGCTCATCCCTCATGGGAGTTCCTTTTGGAGTCATACCAAGAGAATATACATCACGTGAAGGCGTCATGCCAATTCTAGGTGTAAGACCCGTGCCTCCAGGAGTTGCTGAAGGAGTCAAGAGCGGATTAGGTGTCGCAATATCCCTTTTCTTTGGAGTGACTCCAGAAAAGTCTGAAGGATGCAACATAGGATTCTCTCCACCGAGCAAAGGAGTCTGGGATTGAGTTAACCTCCGCTGGTTTTCTGCTTCCATCATAATGGCATCCTGCTTGCCTGCAGGAGTCCTTTGGGGGGTTCTCATTGGAGTCATACCCTGCCGCGGTGTCTGGGCATAGCTTGCAAGAAGAGCGCGTGTTGCAGCATTTCCTTCTGTGAGCTCTTCATTTCCAACAAGATCACTAGCAATACCTATCTTGGCAATCGCCTCCAGTTCATGGTCTGGAATCTGCGGTGCAGGGAGATTCAGTTTAGATCTTTTTCTAACTGTTTCAGGATCATTAAGCTTGTTAGCTTGCATGATCGCTGACGGAGCATCCTGCCTCTGTGCTATTTTATTTCTTGCAATGTCCTGCTTTCGTAACCGTGCTTCTTTATCAACTCTTCTTTCACCTTCAAGTTCTTCAATAGTGGTCGGAAACTTGACTAATTCAGTTGGCCGATCTTCATCAGCAACATCATAAAAGCCTGGAGGCGGCTTCTTTTCAAATGGGATTTCAGCATTATAATCAATTCCCCTTCTCTTTCTCTTCCTTTGACGAATGTCAATTCCAGCGGCTTTCAGTTCTCTCCTTTTCTGCAATGAAGCAAGCCTTCGAGCCTCCTCCAGCTGCTTCTCTCTGGCTTTTCTTTTTGCCTTCTTGCCTCTAGTATTAGCTAAGCGTGCCCGTGCTTCAGAAAGCATCTCCTTCTCATCTTCATCCATATCCACAGGATCAGGACGTGCTGGCTTGGATTCTGGATTAGGGTCAATCTCCCCAGGACGCAATTTCCGTGGGTCATCTCCAGGTTCATAGTTCTCATCTTTGGCACAAGCAGCATCCAGGAGCTTCTCATACCTTTCGAGGCACTGAGATGGAGTACGGCCAACAATTGGGGCAATTGTCCGCCATTGTGTGGGCATAAGTTTTGCAAGATGCAATAGCTTCTCATCTTCTTCCCGAGTCCACTCAGTCTGAAATTCATGAAAGTTTGTCAGTTATCAAGCAGACAAGGTAAGATGCATACAGGAAATACAAACTAAATTGATAACCTTCTTCAATTGAGAAATTTGAAATATGTTCAAAACTCTAAGGTGAAAAAACAAGGGGACATGCAGAACCATGTTATCATTACTAAATATTCCCTCTGCCAATACTATATATTTGATGTGAAATGTATCAAATGTATTTTAGTTCACCAAGTAAGTTTACATGCTAATGAATTCTAGGTACCAGTATGGTCTAAAACAATTCAAGGCCACAAGAAAAATCAATGTTTCATTAGATTCATATTATGGTAACCAGCAAACGTGAAGTCCCTCTCACGTTTAATCAAGGTACTAGCTTAAGATTCTGATATACAAATTAATCATCAACTTAATTAAAAAATCAAACAAATTTGATGAACTGTCTAAAATTTGGCAAATTTTTAGGATGAGCGTATTCATGAAATTATATCACTATGTACTGTATTGGATATTATAAGCAACACTTTCTGCAAGTCTCTCAACACCATTCATCCTCACTCGGTCGGTCCACCAAATTCCGTAGATAGTATCCTTAAAAAAATTCACTTTCCTTCAGGAGAACCCTTTTCCTCGAACTGTTAATTGAACTCAGTTCCTCTCAAAAGTTAAACTTTAATATTTAATAGAGCATTTCGTACATGCTCTCCCTTCACTGCCTATATCCACAGCCTACGGAATTTTCCAGTCTTCTTTTATGTAGTTTTTCTATTCTCCCCACTTCCCAATTTCCAATTTTTTTCCCCCCAAACGGACTATTTCTATTTGAATCTGTGTCGGAATCAGCGAAAAATAAAAGAAACACTATTCCAAAAAACAAACAAAGCCAGCCCCAAATTTCCAGTAGAAAAAAAACCTAATGAGCACAAGATAAACATAGTGGAATAGCAATCTAATACAATATCGGCAAAAACAGAAAAATAAACAACAGACAAAAAGTCCAAAAACCTAGCAAAATCGAAAAACCAACCACTGGAGCAATATACCTTTTTGATGGAGGGATCGAGCCATTCGTACCACCGCGCCTTGCATTGCTTTGCTGATTTCCGAACCAACAGCGAAGAAATTCTAGCCCATTGGTTCTTCCCATACTTCATAACCGCCGCTTTCAAGATCTCGTCCTCCGTATTCTTCCATACTCCACCTTTGATCATAATCCTCATCTTGCCGGCTTAATTCGTGAATGGAATCTGAATCAAACAAGAAATCGCGGGCTTTATTTGAATTAACAGGATTCTTCTAGGGTTTATGTAGCCTTTCCGCTCTGTCTCTCCTTCAGCTGAGATAGGATAAATATAGAACCCAGCAGCGGAATGGGTTACACTTACACGAACCCGGATCTGGTTCCACTTTTTATGTAAAACCCGCACCCGTCAAATGTGTGATAATAAATGACGTTTTCATTTTAAATATAATTAATAATTTGCATATAAAAAAATAAAATATATAGATAATATGGTTTATGTAAACACGATATGCATCTATTAAATACTAAATAGCATATTAAAAATTTCAAAATACCATCAAATATTTTAAAAATACAAAATTGAAAAATATTATTTGATCAACCTCAAAGATTTTTTTTCATTTTCAATAGATTTTCACGAAGAAAGGTGTTAGAAATATCAAGTTGTTAAAAGTATTGCACAAAATTATCGAAAGTATGAGCCACGTAGTATTGAAGGATGTATTGGAGATTAAATCTGACAGTTCAACACATTTACTAACACTATGAGTTAGCATGCTCGGATCAACTTTAGCAGTTGTAATTTGTACACATTGGCATATGTGATGGGACTTTTCCTACCCTCTCATTCTTCAATTCAGAGAGACAAAACTAGCGAGGGGGGAGTTTTCTGAAACCCTTGAGATCAATAGAGGATTTTTTATGCCAAATTGTGGGAGGATTTGTAATTACAAGCATTTTATTCATGAGCGCACTCAACTTACGTGTTTCTTCACTTTTTTTATTTGTATTTTGTAGTTGAATATATTAGTGTATGGGGTAGATAACCCCTGGATACTACGTCAGAATAAATCTGACTTCTTTTATTACAATTAGTTATCATGGTTAAAAATAAAAACTATATTGAATACTAGTTAATTACGGACACACATGGCTATTAGAAGTATAGTTAAGAAGTATATATATATATATATATATGTGGTTGCAAATGGATAGAACTAAACTCGAGTAGTCGAGTATACCATTTTGAGGTCGAGCTTGTTGTCAATAGTTTTGAGCTGAAGCTCAACTACCACGCAAGTGCTAGCAGTCGTCTTTTTTCTTTTTTTTTTTTTTTTTTTTTATAATTGAGTTATATAACATATTAATTTTCATAAAATAGATAGAGATAAACTATTTTCTAAAGGTAAAACGAGAATGGTCATGAAAGTTCATTTTTAAAATATGATAATGGAAATTTAAATTTTTATATCTTTCAGCTAAATAATAAAAAGAATATTTTTTTTAAACCAAGCAATAATCGATTTAATTTTATACATTATATAATGCAATATCAATGAAAATAAGTGAACTTATTCAACCAACATTGTTATTATTATTTTTTATTAATTCATGGAGATCACCAAATTTCGACATAAATTTATAAGCAGTAAAATAGAAATATTAATATTATGTATCTTGATATAAATATATACTCACAACTAAATATAAAATTATAAGCTAATAATTAGAATTTGTACATTTACAACAGTATAATCTTATAAATTTTTAACCCTTGTGGTCTAGTCAGATTTCTTTATGCATAAGTCATTTTTTTACAAATCAAAATATTTATATTGACTTATTATTTTAATATATGTTTAGGTACTTTTTTACTCTACTAACTTAATAATACAATTTATATATAAATATTTTATGTTAATTCATTTTTTCAAAATATATGTATATATTAAATGTGTCATATTTACAATATGATATTGAATATATAGTAATATATAAAAATAATTAAAAAGAAAAACATATTAAATTAACTAGAAAAAAATATCGTTAGGGAGCTCAGCAATCGAGTTTAATATCAAAAATTTTCAAGCTTGAGCCGTGCGGATGGGAGGCGCGAATGCTATTTGCCAACTGGTGACCCTGCCCGAGCCTCTCAGGGAAAATTTTAGTTTGGATTTAGTTCGACCAAACCTGAATCAATCATATGGCAAGTACAATACATTTATAGTGTGATTGGTATATAGTTTAAAAAAAGCGATCAATTATAAGTATATCATGTTTGCTCTGTGATTGATTTGGTCTGACCAAACTTAATTCGAGTTAGAATTTTTCAATTTTCTGACGATAGATAATGCTAAACTAACCCCAAGCGGGTATGAGTGCAAAAAATTATATATGTTGGGGGCTTAAGCGGGGTTCTGCAGAATATTGGGGGACCTAAGTACAAAAAGTATTCTTTGAGGGGCAAATCATCAATGTTGGAATTTATGGGGAATCGCAAACGGAAGAAGTGAAGAAGAAAAGCAGGTATAGAGAGAGAGAGAGAGGAGAGAGGAAGAGAGAGATGCTGTTTCAGGTAGGAGGACAAGGTACACGGCCGACGTTCTTCGAGATGGCGGCCGCTCAGCAGCTGCCGTCCAGTCTACGCGCCGCCCTTACTTACTCCCTTGGCGTATGTATATCTTAAGTTTCTCCACTGCCTTATCAATTTATCCTTTTTCTCCACACAAATTTTTTTGGTGGAAAACCTAAAAATCATATGTTATTTTTTTACAAGCTAGAATTTAACAGGGAAATTATCTTAAGAAGTAGGAGAACTTCCGAAATAATAGAAAACACATTGACTATCTGAACTCTACAGTTTATTAAAAATTTCCAGTTTGAGGAAAAATTAAAGTCCGCGTTAATGTAGTTTGCATTTTTACTTATGTCACTGTTATATACTGTGTTATATTATGTGAAAAATAAAACAATTCACCTCTCTGTAAGCACAATGCAGAAAGACAACCTTTTCTCGGTGAAAATGAATTAACGAAACAATTATCTCATATTGCTTGAACTTATCGGTGCTTAACATAAGCATTTACTCGTTCTCTGTGTATGATTACTTTATTATGTTCATCTTACTTTAAGAAAGTGCAAAATCATGTTGTCTAGTTCCTACAAAATATGTTTTAAGTAGTAGGAGTCTGACTTACTGTAATTTTTGTTCCTACAAAATCATGTTGTCTAGTTCCTCCTTTTTCTTTTTCTTTCCCCTCAACCAAATGGATTTGTAGAATAATATTAATTTAAGCTATTCTTGTTCTAGTAATGTATAAAACTCTCAATCAAAGTTGCGTTTTCAATATATTATTGTAATGATAATGAAAAGTTAAAGGTTATTGCATTCTTTATAACTCGAAAGTCCCTTTTCACCTAAGCATAATTTTACCCATATAAGATTCTCTTGGTATATGTGCATATGCTTGGATGGTGCTTACTAGCAGGTCTAGGATGTGATGTTACAATGGGATGTGCATTCTTAAGCATTTGACTATTTGAGTCATGGAAAATTGAATGTTAATGCAGAAAAACCTGTAAAACATAACTTGCTTTCTTCCTCAGGTAACATAGTGATTTGGTATATGCATGCTCAAGTGTACAATATCTGGACCCTGCTTCTGCTTCCAGAATATTTCTGGTTTTCTTTATAAAGGTTGATTTTATCATGAAAATGTGAAAGTATGACCTTGCTTCTTGTAATTGCCAGAACGCAGTGTTTCTTGGTTTTTGCAAGCATAACCGTTCAATTTTCAGACTCTGCTTAAAATATTATTTCATTCAACAGAATGTTTATTGTGAATGGTCGTGTGAAACCCATAAATATATCTTGCTTTGCAGTACTAGGATATTGTAATATCTTGGTGTGTGCGGACTGAACTGAAATCTTTCAACTTCTGGACTTTGGCTCAATTTCTATTCTTTGTTCCTTGGAATTTTCGTTGGATGAAAGCGGGTGTTATGGTGAAAAACCTGTAACATGTGACGTCTCTATCATCTTCTACTGTAACCTTGTTGTTTTCACACTTAATCAATTTGATTTCTGGACCTCTTCTTTCATCGAATTTTTTCTGCAAGAAACTTTTGTCAGAGAATTTGGTGGTGCCATTTAAAGTTATGTTTAATGCCTCTTGTTTGCAGGTATTTGCTTTGAGAAGACCCTTCGTCCATAAAATCTTGGATTATGAAGATGAGTTTTTCGCTTTGCTTATGCTTGTCCTTGAAACTCACAGTTTGCGTACAACAGGTGCAAGTCATCTCATATGTCTGCTTCTAAAGTACTTTTCACTTGTAGTTTTTGTTGAGATCTATACTTGTTGATCCATTGAGATGAATCTATCGAATTTTTGTTGCTCAGGGATCAGCATATGCATTTTGCAACTTTCTAGCTTTCGATTCTGCGACCTAAAAGATGGTATTGGTGATATGACATTGCTGATTTGTTCTTTTGTATTTCCCTCAGATGCATCTTTTGCAGAATCTTTATATGGATTACGTCGAAGAGGAGTTAAGATTAGATTCAAAAAGAGCAGTGTACTTGCAGACTCTGGTGATGAGATCCAACATGCTGGGTTACAAAAGCGTCAAAAAGTGCTCTCTGTTGTATTTCTGGTAAACAATATTCTTAATTACTCATTCAGCTATTAGATTGTAATAAATTGAACAATCTGTCTTTTGTGGGGCACTGTTCTGCTGCATTATTGTTTAAATCTTCACCTATCTGTGTTTCGAACCTCATCCCTTTAGCTGTCAAAAAAGTATGTTTATTTTTGTTTAACCTGGCCAAGCTCAAGTGAAACACGATTTCGTTGAGTGTTTTCATGTTCAGGACTAGAAAGATTGATCTAAGATGATGGAGTAAATTCTTAATGAAGTCAGCTAGGTCAGACTCTTGAGATGCCATTATTATTTCTCTCCACTAGTCAAGTAATTTCTCTCTCTGAAGCTAATATGCTGCTTAAGAGACAACTTACATGACAAGGATGTTTCTTTGACGTTCTTTATCGATACCGTTGTTTTTAATGGAAGTGACATTGCTAAAAGTTGCTGTCATGCTGCTTGCAATTTGCTGATGTATCTAGCTGAAAATGTATTGAGAGTTGACAACAAGGAGTGCAATATTCTTTTCTGCACATTAATGTCTTTGCTCTATTTCGTAAGTTTGATTTTTAGAAGTTAAATCTAAAGTGTTATCTCCAAATTTTTCTTTTGATACCATCTGTGTATCAAGGTTTTTTTAAGTACTTTTCACTGTTCTGGTGTATTTTTATGCAGTTTTGTAGTGTTTTCATATAATGATAGAAATTATATTAGTCTACTCTTTTTCCTACATACTAACTTATTAAGAAATTAAGTTTAAAATATTATCTTATATGTTTGTATTTTTATTCTATTTTCAAAAGTAGTGTTTTCTGTTCAAGTGTATTTTAATCTTTTTTTGGTTATCAAATGATGACTTATATCTTACTATAATTATTATTTATTTCTTTAATTTTTCTTTTTAATATATTATTAGAATGATATAAGTTATTTAATCATGTGAATATATCATGATATCTTAGATGAATACTTCAAACTAATTTTTAGTTAAAGGGTATACTTGTCTTTTATAAAACATTCTAAAAAAAGACATGTACCAGTTTGAAAATTATGACAAACTTGGGTATCCATTAGAGAGATTTAAACACTCATTTATCACTTTGACATTGATAGTAAAACTCAGGTTTCAAAATGATTCTTACTCAGTTTTTAATTGTTGTTGACCATTGTTGTCTGCTTGGTAATTCATCTGATTTTTTGCAGGTTGTATTACCATATTTGAGGTCGAAACTGCAATCAATCTACAACAAGGAAAGGGAAGCTACTCTTCAGGCAAGTCTATGGGGAGACAGTGATGAAAGATTTGACATTGACTTTGTTGGTGGAGGCGATAATACTTTGGGGTCAAGGGACAACTTAGATAATGAAGCATCAGCTGGAGCTCGTTGGATCAAGAGGTTACGGAAGACTATAGGTGCTTGCTATCCTTGGCTACATGCTGGAAATGAAGGTCTATATAGAATAAGTTTTGCAACTTAATTTTTTCTCAACATTTGTAGGGTTTGTTTGGTCTTTATACTTTGGGTGGTAAAGATTAGATTTATTCGTGCATACACTTTTTTAGGTGTTCAAAATTTTAATTTTTTTTTATCTTTGAGCCGTTTATATACTAAATGGAATCTAGGGAAAGGAATTTTAGGGGAAGGTAGACCATTTTGCCAATAATATCTACCTGGGTTACTGCTCATAACCGCTCATTTCTGAGCCATGTGAGTAGTTTATGTAGGAGAAAAGTAGCATAGGCTTGAACCTGTACCAGACGGACAGACAGAATGGAATTAGTTCTATTGAAACAGTTCTTAGATTCTTAACAGTAATATCTTTTAAAGTGAAGGTCCATCTCACTAAGCCCATGACTGCATATAGTTGAATGTCGTCTTGGGCTCTTGGCTTCCTTTTTTGGTTTTCTTTATAAGCTTTACGCAGAGTTTGACAAGCATCCTTCTTTTACCACTTTTCCTTTGGGTCTAGATACAGAGAGAAAATATACATTCATCATGGAGCAAGCTGTCAGCATTTCCTACTGAATCTATTGCTATTGTCCTTCCAACGAGCTAACGTTCTGTGCAGGACTATCTTTTGCTTACCAGCTGTTATATTTATTGGATGCGACTGGCTTCTACTCACTGGGATTACATGCACTTGGAATTCATGTTTGCCGAGCAACTGGGCAGGAACTGGTATTTATTGAAGTTGATATGTTGTATAAACTCTCCAGATTTAAACTTCTGTCTCTTTTTCCAAATGTCAAATGATCTTATTATGCTGGCTTTCATTTTTGAATCTTGTCAAATATTTTGAGTTATGATTTCAGCATGGTAGTATGTGAAGATGACAATGGCTTGACTGAACATGCTAAGATGTAGTATGCCTACCCTCCTTTGATTACACGCTTACGAGATAGAATTCATTCAATTACCTCTCTTTGCCTACTGCATGTCATGCTAACCATATTGGCCATTGAGTGCGGGTATTCTTGTATGAATTTTTTTCCATGTTTTCGCTACCTTGCTAGAAATGTTTACTACTGGACGCCTTAACACAGGAGATTCGAAACTTTTTAGTCTTCCATTTTCTGCAGCTGGTAGAAATTCATTATTTGACGGCTAAAAGCATGTGGTGTATTGCTTTCTGTCTAATATTGATGCTTGAATTTTCGTGCCACCTGATTGTTTTATGATTTGAAGTTTAGAGTGTAATCCTTAATTTACACAAATAAGATGTTAATATATACGTCAGAGCATCCTGGGCATGTTGCAATTCAATCTCTCCAGCGATTCGTATGCCATTTTTGAAACTTATACAAAGTATGAATCCTGTTCTAGATAGAAAAATGTATTTTCCTGGTGCTTCCTCTGTATATTCTCTTATTCTTTTGTGCCTTCTCTCTTTATGATGTCAAGATAGATGGATACATCTTCCAGAATTTCGAAAATAAGAAGCCGTGAACGTGAGAGACTCCGTGGGTCCCCTTGGCTAAAGGTATGGGTTAATCTTGTTCCTTCATTTGACGAATAGTTATATATACTAGTGGTTGCGGCATGTAACCCATGTGTCCATAACTTACCACATTTAATATGTTAGAGCACATAATATTCCAGCATGCAATGTTTATCATTACCAGGCAACCTTACATACAGAGTACTTGTGTAAATTTCTTCCATTGCAAAACATTATTAAGACATGTTTTCCTTAATTAACAAATGAAGCACGTCAAAAGTATATATTATGTGAACAATGAATACAAATCTTCCTCATGTACATATACACATGGTACAAATATTATTATGCTATTTCTCTTATGATTAACAATCAAATTCAACCAAAAACTGAAACTGAGTGTAACAAAAAATTGACTAAACTGAGTGAAGTTAAAACACGAACTAAGAAACTAAGGGAGAGATTGCTTGTGACATTTTTCTCGTCTCATACTGTTAAGTTTTTTGGTGATATGTCTTTGTTTGTGAGAAACTTTTCACAACATATTTTAAACACATTTCACTTTTTCTTTTATTAAAAAAAAAACATATCATATCGATTATAGTCATTACATTCCTTTCTTACCTAACACATCTTACATATTACATCAAATATCATCATTATACTTTTTTTATGTCACATTCAATCACATACTAAAAATTTTTCACCTCAACCAAATCCATCTCATCTCATATTTTGTCACTGATATGAGATGACATCACAAGCAATCCCTCCCTAAATGTGCTATATCTTGGTCAAAAGGGAAAGACTAAATTGGTAAATAAATGACAGGGTAAACCGGAAAGGCCCAAAATTCACATGTCGGTTTCACATATGAACAATGACAGAGCAGAACAGAGGTGAAAGAAAGACTAACTCACCCGGTGGAAGTTGCAGTAGCCAGTAAGGCATGATCAATGCTTACAATTCTGAGAAATAACCAAGAAATAAAAATACAATTACTGGTTTGGAGTTTAATATTGAAACTTAATTTTCATCACTCTCCAATGGGAACAACCATCTTGCCTAAGCTTATGTCTCTCGGATAGATTGGAAGAAAGCATAGAGAATATTGGAAGTGGAGATGGAGCCTGTTGAATTGGTACAGAAAACTGACTGAGGGTTGAACGTGGAGAAAGAGATGTATTGGGAGTGAATGAAGTTTTACATGTAAAATGATGTGGAACTCCTTTCAAAAAGAAAAACATGATGCGAAACATTTGGAGGAGATAGGTTACTGTAGTTGTCCTTAAAAGATTATTAGTTGTGGATACAGGTTTTCAAGGGTGCAATTGGTATGTTGAAAATTGGTGTAGCATGAGTGTAAAATGCCATGCTGATTCTTTTTGTATTATATATGGATACATGTATAAGTTATATGATAATCTATTCAATTTTGAATGACAAAAAACCAACTAGGTCAAGTTTGCCTGATACATGCCAAGGCCGTATTATTTCTTAAATGTGTTGTTAACAGACTGGGTCAAGCAGGAGACAGGCAATGGCTTTTTGGTCTTTTATGAACAGGACTTGGCATTTTAGGTCTCACTAGTCGTGGGGTATTTTTGGATACAGGTCGTGTATTACCCTGGCATTACTTGTTAATTGCTCTAACAATTTAGGGCGCCTTGCTTGTGTTATTTTCTATCCTAAACTTCTTTTCCCATCCAGTGAGGAATTCATGTTTGTGCTGTTGCTAGGTTCTGAACTGAATCAGTTTAATCCAAATTGCATCTCAGGCTTTACAAGGTGGTTTGCTCAGCTGCGCTTATGCTGTTCTTGACTATGCCCAGACTGGTTTGATTGCAGCTGTATTTTTCTTTAAAGTGAGTATCACAATATGCTCTGGCTTGTTACATATTAAGTCTGAAAGACATTATGTAACTTAATCAGAACTTTATTCTGGATTTTCCATGTATCCTTCTTGCTACTTGCTTGGACTTGTAATTGTTGGAAATAGCTATGAATATAAGTTGTGGGCGTGCAAGCTGCCAACATTTAGATCACAAGGTTTCTTATTTTTGACTACGAATATGGATATTAGACACTTAATCGTAATATTATTGCGTAAAATTCCTGGACTCTTGATCTTTTTTTTTTTTGGGCAAAAATTGACATTTTACCATATTCAAAATGAAACATCCGACAAAAGAAGAATAATAACTTAAAAAAGTTAAGGATCCTAGATCTGTCATATTTTAATGGGTTGAGGACTTATATGTGTGTCGACCCTTCTTGTTTGTTTCATTGGACTTTGTTTTGAGCAGTGCTTTTGGATGGTGACAATCTGAAACGAGTGAACATCTGCGCTCACTAAACAATGCTAACTTTTTGTTACTTTGTAAATGGCTAATTGGAATTGCCATAAAAAGATGGTTAAATCATTGGAAGTTTGTAAGTAAGCACATGCCGAGTTAGGGGACTGGTTTTTTATTCAGATTTAAAGTTTGTTTACTGTGAATGATGGAGTCGTGCTTACACATGGTCAAAATCTGTGCACTTTTTGTTTCCCAACAGAAAGTATAGAGCTGGAAGATTGTAAACATTAGATGAAGAAGAGGAATAAGAAACTAGGCAAAAAGATTTAAATTTTAAATTCAAGGCTTTATGGAATCTCACCAATAAAGCAAGCTTGCAAGAAGACCCTATTTATGATCTGAATTGAGAGAGCTTACAATATATAATTAGAAATATAGAATTCTGAAAAATAGCTAGGATCAACAAAATCCTTCTCGAACTTGATTTAACTAATTAATTCATGACCACTTCGGCACTTCCTATTTGAAAGGACTTCAAAATTTTTTAGACAGATCTAAAGAATAGAGTGCTGAGATTTACAGATTTCCATCAAATTATCCAATAGTTTCCAGTTGACAAATATTCAAAATGCCCTTGCAGCTGCCCACTGCACAGGATGTCTTTTAGTTAATATTTTCATGTCCTTTCTTTGTTTTCTTCCTCTAGCATAACCTTTTGGGTCTTAAGTTCCCTTGTGCTGTCTGTCTCGACATTTATGAGTCTTCTCCTTGTCCATATCTTGTGGATGCACAGATGATGGAATGGTGGTACCAGTCTGCAGAGGAAAGAATGTCAGCTCCAACCGTATACCCCCCTCCACCACCTCCGCCCCCTCCAAAGGTGAGCGGCTCTCCTGTAAAGAAATCTCATTTCCGTCATTTTCTTTTATTTTGTTTCATCTGTACATCTGAACAATCTTGAAGAGTCATTCTTTATGGCTTTTATTTCTCTATGGTTGTTGAAAGTTTTTTGCTCTTTTAAATTCAGTAGCATGACCTGTTATATTATGACCTATAGATTATGAATTCTTTCTCAAGTGTTTGTTTGATTGAATTGGAGAAGTTATATATGGTTGGAGTGGATGACAAGACTTCATGTTTGGTTCCATCCCATTGATATTAATCTGACTCGACTCGTTACTGTTCTGGATTTTATTTATTCTTTTTATATGACTGGTTTGATACGTCATCCATAACATATTCTCTACCAAACAGGTTGCAAAGGAGGGGATTCCACTGCCCCCAGATAAGACAGTATGCCCTTTGTGTTTGCAGAAGCGAACAAATCCATCCGTAATGGCTGTTTCAGGATTTGTTTTCTGCTATACTTGTATATTTAAGTATGCCAATCAGGTTAGAATCTACTGCGGCAATTTTTTACAATAGATTTCAATGCTGTTTTTGCCCCTTGAGATTAAAACAAGTGTTGTTTTGGGAATATATCACGTCTTCACCTACAATGAAATTTGACCAATTTTATATGATAATTTCCATGAAAGAAGGTTTACCACATTTGCATTTTGACCATCTCTTTGTGAAAGAGGATGGAGTCATTACAAATGTCTAACCATCAATCTTGGGAAACTTTAGCTTATGAAAACACGAGTTAGACAACCTCTTGATAGATTGTACGTTCACAGTGAAATTAACTGTACCCTTTACGGCAAAGGATTACTAAATAGAAATTGAATCAATTCAATAGATAGACCACAACAAACTTGAAAGAGAAGAGAGACAACCCAGCAGACCTTCCTCCCCCAATTAGCCACTCCAAGGTCAGTGGGGGGAAGCAAAAATGGAGTCGCTCCTAAATGTCCGAGTCATATGATTGTGATTGTTCTCTCTCTTTATTATTTCTATATTGCATCTTATTCTTCTTTCCACAACTTAGTTTTACGTTAGTTTGGAGAGAATTTAACTAGAGTACCTAGTTTGAATGAATTTCAAGATATGGGTCCTGATCTATTGAATCCAAGTATAGACAACTACTGATCTTATGTATTGGGATCATCCGCATGCATCTCTTTTCTTGTTGCATATGTAATATAACTAGAGAAACTAAAGCGAGAGAAATTCTAGTGATACCCGATATTTGGAATCCATTTGGAATGTAACTTTCAAGGTTATGAATGATCAATGAATTGACAGAGGAATCCTCTTAACACTTTTGTAGAAATTACTGTGTTCTTTTCTCTTTCTTACATAATGATTTCTCTCAACTTTTCTGTGTCGTATTTCTTGTATTCATTTTGTTACTTCTGATTCATATACTTTTCTGCCATCTATCGGAATTCTCGAGTATAACTTTGTTTCTTCGAATGGCCACAGTACAAGCGTTGTCCAGTTACATTGATGCCTGCAACAGTAGAACAAATCAGGAGGCTATTTCATGATGTATAAAAGATGCTTTTTTTGTTGGGCATGCTTTGCCATAACCGTTCTACAGTACTATGAGAGTTGAGTGTTCAGTAACCACTGGATCATGTTGAACCGTTCGTGTTAACCGATGGGGTGGTGCTGAATCTGAAAGTTTCTCTCCTTAATTAAGTTCCGCTTGTCAGATCACCAAGGCAGAGTAAGTTTGCCATATGTTTAGCTCACAATAGACTCTTACTCATGGCAATTAGGTGAAAAATACATTTGGAACTATTGTAGCTTAAATAACTGCTCAAATCATTTTTGTTACCTATCTTCCAATAAAAGTATTGGCCACCGGTTTGTTGCTAATTGCTATGCTGTTGAGTTGTATAATCAATTTCCCCAATTTGGAAAGTGAAAATTATCCCCTCTTTGTCCTGTGATGTAAAATAAGTCCCGATTTATCGAATTGAGTGGGAACATTCCAATTATGGGTTCAGTTCAGTTTGTTTCTAGGGTTGATTGCGTTTACCCCTCTCCCTTTTATGCTCATCTGTTCTTCTCTCTTTGGTTCCAATCAATAAATCAATTTACTCTTCATAATATTCGGACCAGAATTATATTTTTGTAAGAGTTGTGGTTTGAAGTCTTGACACCACAAGATTCAATTTCCTATACCTTTAGGGAGCAACGCTCAGAGCTCTTACGCCTTTATCTAAATTCTGGTGTTAAAGGTAAAATTTTACGACACTCTTATACAAGATTTTCATAACGCAAGATTGAAAGTCACGACAGCAAGAAGATATATGATTGGATTGCATATTAATTTCAGCAAGATACATTTTAGTTTTCATATGAGAAAACCAATAACCATATAGAAAGAAAGCACTTGTGAGAATAGAAAATCTAAAAATGAAAATGAAATTTTTTTTAAGAAGCAATTCAGAACACTAAGTTTAATCAACAAAACAAATTGCAGTACATTAAGTTTTTTTAAAAGAAGCCCACTGCATACCCGGGTCGGGGTCGTTTTGTGCCGTATATTTTTGCCTATTAGTGTTTTCACATTTTAGTTTCAATGGCTAACATCCCGCCACCGGCCACACTCGTCTGCTGCCAATACCTGCCCACTGTGCCGACACCAGGTTGATCATCAGCGCTATGACACGGTGTTGATCCACCAGACGTTGACTCAACCAACTGCTTGACGTCTTTAGTAGAAGTAATCACCCCTAAAACTGGCCTCTCTCCGTAGTTCTTCTCACTCCCTGGGGAGGAGATGCTACTAGTTTTAGCCCAGGCCGACTTCTCGGATCCAACCAACCAACTAGAGAGGCTAGTATCCATTGGAATTTCATTTGGCTTCAACAACAGATCATCACATCTGGTCTTCGACTTGTGGAGTGATGTTTGATCTTTGCTTGGTATGATCCATTTTTCCTCTAAAGTATTGACATTCTCCTTGTCTTCACTGTACCTAAACACCGTGAAACGTAAGCTTTTCTTGTTGTTCTCTCTGTCACTTGGCTTCAGTGGGCTGCTGACCTCTTTATCAGCTCCCATTTCTGAGGCAGAAACTTGTTTCCTAGAATCTATAGATAATGAAAACAATGACTCTGAGGACTCCGGCTGAATGACACAACGATGATCATCGGTGCCTCCTTCCCTTGAAGTATTCTCTAAAGTGAGATCTATTGAGTTCACAGCAACGCATTCTTCTTTGCTCATCGATAAATCTTGATGGCCGTGATGTGGTCTAACGATATACGAATTTGAGCCCGAGCCACCGTTATGATCCTTCCCTAGAATACTTTCAGCTTTCCCTTTTTCATTTTCGACTGAATTATCAGTATCAGCTGTATCAAGATTTGAATTAACAGATTCCTTTCCTTTGCTTCCATTCATCTGCTCCTCGTTCTTAGCTCTAATGCACAAAATGCATAAAAAATGCACATAATGAGTAACAGAGAAAGACACGGCAAACAAAACGGCCTAAACGCAACAAACCTTCTGTGAAAACACTAATAGACAACAAAAGAAGGGCAATGCGATCCCCTGACGTGAGAAGTACTGAACTTTTTCTAAAAGTTACAGGAGTCACATTATCGGGTATTTTACCGAAAGGGGTTTTACACCTATTAATGATTTCACAGGGAGTAAAATGCAATTAACCCAACGCAAAAACACGAACACAAGACTCCTCATAGCCGAGCAGGAGACGGTAGCTTACTCGGATTCTAATACGGGTTTCGTGCTATTAACAATCCCCTCTTCCTTCTGTGATTCAGTACCAGCAGCTGAGATTTCCAAAGCTTCATGTAGTAATTCATCCCTTGGAGACAAAGACTAAAATAAACAAAAAAACAAAATGATTGAGAAGCAAATCAGTACTATTCTGCAAAAATTCAAGAAAAAACAAGAAGCAGCAGCAGTTATAGTGTAAATTGGGTGAGACTGAATTGGGAGTTGAACCTGATTTGGGAGTTTTTTCATGAGTTTTTTATGCTTCTTGGGATCAAAACAAGCAGTAAAGCATCCCATCTTTCAGTTGGAATTTTGTGTGTGTAGACTGTAGAGAAGAGTGGTTATTGAGGAAAAAGGGGAAATGGGAGGCAAAATGCAGTGATGATGGGCTTAAGAGTTTGAAAAATATGACCGTTGCGGCTCTCTGTCCTATCTGTCTGTCTATTAATAATCAATTATTTCTCAAGAGTGATGAAATCTATACATAGAATCCCTCAACTCCCAAATCACACATTATGAAAATGTGGGTTATTAATTAATACATGAGATAATTATATTTACACCATTAACTTATATCTTGTTTACATAAATCACTTATATATTTTGCATAATTAAAGATTCACCTCTGACATAAAAAAAAATAAGGGTAGTTTGTGTACTACTGATGATATTTTTGCGAAATATATGTATATTTTTCTAAAAAAAAGGGTGGTTTGTGTAAATAATATCGATTTTTTTGGTGGGTGTATGTGCAATTATCCAAAATACATGGGAGATTTATGTAAACATAACATAAGTCAGGGGATATAAATATAATTATCACTATTAAATAATGTATTATATTTTTAATTTCATTAAATAAAGTATTAGTGAAATTATTAATATAATATAACATAATAATGGACTTATTATTTCATCATTCTAAAATGGGATTATTTTACTTTTGTCCCCCCAAGTAAGTTATTAAATCATTTTTAGTATTTTATATTCGGATCTCATCAAATTTTGATTCCCAAATTTTCTTAAAATATTCTAAGTTAATTATGATCGTTAGTTGGCCGTCTAAACTAACAGGCCCATTTTTTGATTAACTAACAATCATGATTAATTTTGATGATTTAAAAAAAAATTGAGAAGCAAAATTGATGAGGTCGGAATATGAGGTACCAAAAGTGAGATAGTGACTAAATTAAGGGACCAAAAAGTGTTTTTCTCTCAAATTTTGCCACTTTTCACCTGATGGCAGATAAAGGGTTGTTAATTTTTTTTATCTTTATTATTAGTTTGCCACTTTTTTTTCCGTAAAAAAGGTTCAGTCTGAACTAAACAGTCAACTAACGAGCACGACTAATTTTGAATAATTTTAAAAAGAATTGGGGATAAAAATTGATAAATTGAGATATTAAATACCAATTTAATGGATCAAAAATGATATTATCACATTTAAAATTGATTATGCTCTTTGGAAGTTAGTCTTAGATATTATATTATTTTAATCTATTTCTTTTGGTTTAATATAAAATTGTAAAGCAAATGACGTCGTATGATTTTATTATTTTGAAATATTGTATAGTAAATGAAAGTTTTCGTTTAATTAATAAAAAATAGGGTTAAAATACACTTAGAACTAACTTTTATTAATATTTTAGAGTATTGGGTAACTTTTGTAACAATATAATATCCACAGCATAACTCAAGTATCTAATTTTGCTTAATTATTTAGGATAATTACACTTAAAACTCCTTTAAAAAACAAAATTACACTTTCACCCCAAAAAATTCAAAATTACACTTTCACCTTTTTCGAGAACTATTCGTTTATATCTGTACTCTTCTGTTAAGATTTGAATGAGAAATGCTGACGCTAGAAAAAAAATAATTAGAAAAGCTTTCAATTTTAATCCTCATTCAATATTCCTAATAATTTATTGACAAAAATACTATAATAATATTTTTATAATTGTAACGAGATAAATGTAATATACATAAATTTAAAAGAATGTAACTGTAATAAAGTATTACTCTTAAATTATTGTCATCGGATAAAAATTAGCCGTTGATGAAAGAAAATAACTAGCCATGTTATCAAAAACTTATGAAATATTGAATGAGGTGTAAAATTTGAAGTTAATTATATATATATATATATATATATTTTGTTGACATCAATATTTTCTATCAAAACCCTAATAAAAAGGGCGCAACTATAAATGGAGAACTCTCATAAGGGTACAAGTGTTGTTTTTCTCAAAAGCTTTTCTGGAAAAAAAATCTAATGTCCTTAGAGGGGTCTAATTAAGTGTAATTAACCCTTTAAAAATACGTAAATAAATTAGAGAGTAAATTACAGTGAGCTTCCCTGAAGTTTGCTACAATTACAAGTACCCACTCGTTATTTTAAAAATTACAAATAAACTCCCGTAAAATTACAAATAAACTCTCGTAAACTTACAAAAAACCTAAAAAACACTCTCATATAATGAGCTGTCACGAGGGGGTAGTTGTAATTTTAGAGGGGTATTTATAATTTTTTAAATAATAAATTTTTTTTTATAATTATGACAAATTTTAAAAAAAGTCGTTGTAATTTAGGCGTAATTAATTGGTCAAAGTTTAGGAGTGAGGAAGTGGATATTGGTGAAAATGATGGTAAAGAGATGGAAGCAGTGAATCACAATTAAAATGTTAAATCAAAAGTGCATGTCAATGTCAATGGGACAAAACCCTATCTTTAAGTTAACTCAAACCCCTCACTTATGATTAGCTTTTTCCCCCCTTTTTTCTTTTTGTTTTTCTTCAACACAAATCAACAACCCATTAGTTTGATGTTATGTTACTTTTTAAACCAAGTAATGTCATTACAAAGTATCAATAGTATAATATTTCTTGATAATTTTAAAGTTATTATTATAAATATATATCAAATGACAATAATTTTGGTTTTGTAGATTATGATTATTAATAATAAAAATTATATATAAAATTGTCATTTTAAATAATCGTGACATTGGCTATAATGATAGTACAATGATAATATATATAATTGGTACTGTATTTGTATTTTTACTATAAATATGTCGCTAATTATCTGTAATGATCACATATGCATAATTTTATGTCCACTAAAATTAAATTTGAAGCAAATACTATCATTATTAGAACTATGGAACTCATTATAAAATAACAAAATATTTATTTGTTTTTATTATTTTATATTATAATAAAATATCTGATGGGGTCGAGGTTGTCCACATCGGGTCTTGGATGCTTCAATTTGGAGGTAATAAGCTTGAAATTCATAATAAAAATAAAGGTCAGAGGTGCTGGGTTGTCCCTAACGAATGCACTCCGACGATCAAGTTATCGATGGTTTTAGGTCAACAGGTTGAATAGAAAGATTAATAAATAAAATAGGGATAATTACACAGTTTACTCATAAGGTTTGACATAATTACACACAGCCTCTTGTGGTTTGGAAAAAATGCTATTACCATTGACGTTTATTTTCGTGCAACATATAGACCCATCTGTTAGTAAAGTTTATGGAATATGCTAAAATTAGTAAAAATATTGAATAAAAATTGATATTTAAACTTATTATAGGTTAAATAATTTTTTTATAACCAAACTACTCTTACAAGAGCGAAAATGTACTTCATCACACGCATTAACGTGTGAAGATATATAAAGATAGTTTAGTAAGAATAGAATTATTTGACTTACAATAATTAATCAATAAGTTTATTATATTTGTCAATCAAGGGCCCAAATTCTAAGTTAAATCGGATCAGGAACGATCCTAAACCCGCGTAAAAAGACTCTGATCCTAGTCCCTTTCTTGAGATTTTCCTAACATTGAGGGGCAAGAGTGGTATTTTACACTTTCTACCCATATCAATATCATTTAATTTTGTATTATTAATATATATATATATATATATATATATTAATAGTGTGCCAATTCATAAGTTAATTATTGAAGAGTTTGAATAATAAGTAGCACAAAACTTAATTACCTCAGACAAATGCATACAGCCTACACACTACCCCACATCCCCTCCATATATTTAAACTAATTACCTAATTAATTAAATAATACAAAATCATCTGCTTTTTCTTCATTACTCCAAAAATAACAATATTGATTATTATTATAAATATAATAAAAAAATGTAGATGATGACGAGCGATCAACATAGATTTTAGAAGCGAACAGCTGGGGCTGATGATGATGGGAGTTGGTGTAGGACCACCGCGCCGCACAAAGAGATATATTCCACCTGCACCAGCTCCGCTCCAACATGGATGCTAATTGTAATATTTTATATTTAAATATATATTATAAATGAAAAATACAAATTAACAAATTATATTTTTTATAAAAAAATTAAAATATTATCGACATAATAAAAAAATTGATGCAGTGGTGTTACAATGACGTAAAGTCACTTTTATAAAATAATTATTTATTAATATTTAGATTATTTAATGATGGGTATAATTGTATATTTAAACATTTATGAGGTGGTGTCACTAATCGACGTTTGTAATATAGAGATCTTTACTTTTTTTATATTAATATAGATAATAAAAAAATTAAAATAAAAAAGAATAACGCAATACCATATATTATGTTTGGATCGACGAATTTGAACATAGAAATCTTATGTTCGTAGTAATAACCAATTCTTCGAATTTATTTTGGATAAATCATGCTACAAATATCGCAAATTCTTCAGACTTTAATTTTTAATTATACTCTATCGACATTGTAATGAATTTCAGATCTATTTAACATGGAGTAATTTGAAATATTTACTTCAAACTCTCTCCCGACGATTCTAACCAAATACAACTTATATTTATTTCTTCTAAAAAATAAAACAATTAACTACACGTGGTCACACAGTCCTTCCTTATTTAATAAAAGACTAAAAATTCGTATTTTCATAAGGGGTCTATTGCATTTAATTCTACATTATGGTGCATATGAGCGAGCTATCTAATTTGTTTTATAAGGTTAATGATTGACCCAAACTTAATTTTTTTTTAAATTATTATTGTAAATTAAGTTTTGCTTTGACTAATTTATTATCTCAAAGTGTTGACGATTAACGTTATTAAAATTTCAAATTATAACATTTGTTACGTTACTTTCAATTAATATTAGAAATATATTTTTTATATTTAGTTTTTTAAGAATTGCGGACTAAGAAAATAAGGACAATTACATTTACACTTTCTAACCTATGGATTGTTTTGCACAAGCTACCCATATATTTTAAAAAGTTATATATACATTATTTTTTTATTTATAAAAATAAAAATAATTATATAAATAGATCATAAATCGAGAAGTGTAAATAAAATTATACGAAAAAAATATTAAGAACAGTCAAGTGTTCTTTTCTTTGATAGAAACGGTCAATTATATTATACGGTACATAAAATATTTCATATATATCAAGAATCTCAATAATTTCGCAACAAACTAAAAGTTATATTATGGAATGCATCAAAATACTTGGTATCGAGAATCTCAATAATTTCGCAACAAACTATAAATTATTATAAAATAGACAAACATTTAGGTAAAAATATATTGAAAATACAATTACTCTCGAATTTTTTCTCTTATTACAAAAATGAGAAACCGGAAGTGAAGCCCACAAGTTCATCAGAAAGGATGATGACTGTGGGTTGTAGGTAGGCCGGAGTGCCTAAACCATAACTTGCCTAATATTACTAGAAATTAAAGTCTAACAGCAAGGCCGGCCGGAATGCCCAAACTATAACTTACCTAATATTATTAAAAATTAAAGTCTAATCAGGATTGTCAAGAACTGTGGGGTGCATGGGGTACAATTCTTGAATTATTATTAGTAAAAATAATGGTAGTAGAGTGAGTCCACACTCCACACACAGACACACACACGCCACATAGTAAGCTAGGGATGAAATGTGATGCCCAAGGAGCAGAAAGACATACTGCTGCCAGTCTGCCTACTGTGAAACGGAATATGATGAAGAGAGCGATTATGATACGTCAACGTCCCTCTTTTGTTCCTTACATTACGTCTAAAGTAAATAAAGATTAATGGGGTCGCTTCCAAATTCATTATTCTTACTTTTTTTTAGGGAAAAAAAGATTCTGGGCAAGCAAGAAAACACCATTTCATCTGTTGGTTTCCGGTAATCTTGTGAACCACACTTTTCTTTTTCCATTTTGGTGAAGTATTGGATAAGTTTTTGCCTTTTTCTTGAGCTGCCTTTTTTCTTACCTTGATTGGGTTGTAATTATTTGTTTTAATTCCTGAAAAGAAATGCTTCACATGTGTCTCTTTGCATGGATTCTTTATTTCCTGGGCTGCCCATCTGTCACTTCTCTCTGCCTTTTCACCTACTAGAGGATTCATCACTCTTCCATTGTTGACACTGTTGTGCCCTTTTCTTGTTTCCATCTACACGTTTCCGTGGGTTTTCTGTGTTGAAACTGATTGTGTGAATCCCCTGAATGAATTGCATTGCTGTATGTTAGGAATTTTCAGCTGAATTGTTTCCTTGCTTTAAGCTATTTGAATTTGGTCGTTCTTGATTGTGGGTTCTGAGTTATTCTTCGTTTGATTGGTGTTCAGGTACTCCTCTGTGATCATAACTGCTGCTGCTAATTTTAGTTGAGTTGGACAGGTGAAATGAGAGAGTGATGCGGGAAAGTGCAAAAGCTCATGTGATTTGCAGTTGAGGTTGTTGGGAGCACATGGCATAGTTTCTTTTCATGTATTTGAGGTCTCTCTGCTTGCTCGATTTTGAATGCAATTGGATGATCATTTGAGGAAAAGAAATGGAGGCATTGAATCAGAAGTCTCTTGATAGAGTTGTTTCACAAAGAGCCTTTCTAATGGGCAGCTCTTTTCCATGCCAAATTTGTGTGTTTGGATTCCTTTGTGGGGTTTGCTTGACCTCTCTGTTTCTGGCTGCCCTCACTTCTTTTGGTGCTGCTTCGTCTGGTAGCATTTCGTTTTCTCCGTTTTCGACTGGAATTTCAGCTTCAAATTCTACCTCATCAATGGTTACTAGTAAGTTGTGGCTTCCTTGTTACTGTAAAAGGATTTCTTTGTTGTATAAATTCTACTGAGGTTTGATTTTTCTTACGTTGTATTTATTGTTTTTGGTGTTTTTTAGACGTGTTGGATGATTCGTTAACAGACTGCTTTTACATATTTGTTCTTACTATTGTCGTGGGGAGCCTGTCTTGATTAGAAGAAAGGCCGCTTGTTCGATGCCATTAAGATGTTTAGCAAGCGTAGTGGTACATAAGCGATGTTAGATACGAACAGGACTTTAAATTTTGTAATTCAATGTGAACTACGATATCCGGTGCTGTCTTTGTAAATATGCAGATCAGAGCTGAAAAGTGACAAAAACCAAGAACTGGATGGCCAAAGATAACAAATTGTAGACGAGTTCTGTATTTTTTTGACTTCCGAAACCTGTTGGTGCTCTTGCGCTTCCGTTTGTTTTCGCCTTATCTGATTACTGACTCAAAAGTTCTTCAGAATTAAGAGATTGGACCCAATTGTATTTGACATTCGTGGGATTCTATGATGACAAACATCGTCACTATTCATTACACTTGCTCTAGCTGATCATACTTGTAGACATCTCTTATATGACAAATAATGCAGGTCGAAATTGCAGCGGCTTGCTTAAAGAAGGAGAAAGAATCATGTACTCCAAAGAAAGCGCTATAAATCATGGAATTGATGAGAAAGTTGCCTTACTATATGCAGCATGGAGTAACTCTCTTAGTGAATCGATAGAGAAGGAAGGCCAGTCCTCTCAGAGAATCAGATTGAGCAAATCTAATGTACCTGAAGCTCCACACTTGGAGAATTGCAAGCTGAGTGCGGAAGTAAGTCAGCGTCTTGATACACGTCTTCCGAATAGGACCTTTCCTCCCTGGACAATTTGGAAGGGAATGTTGGACGACCTTCCATTATCAGTGACCGACGAGCAGCTTAAGTATTACAGGGATCAAATGATATCTGAAGGAGCTTATCCTCCCTGGGTATGTATTGTCACGTGTCCTAATTATTTGCATTTGATGCTTGATTTAATGGTTGACTTCAAGTAAGGGTTCTCTATGAACAATCACTTGTTCCAGATGCTGGTAACTAACTAGAAATTCAATCACCTTATCTTCTCTGTTGGCTTTTTGGTTAATGTTTCTGTAGGAAGTCTTCTATGGTGATCTCTCCCTCTCTCTCTCTCTCTCTCTCTGTGCGTTGTCTATGTCATTGCAAGATTGCTGAACTCTGCGTCGTGAACATGGGACAGTCTATCAATTTCAACTGGTTTTCTGCATACAGTGTCATAGAAGTTAAACATCACTTGTTTCTGTGGGCACATTATATGAAATTATACAACATATATTCTCAACTAAATTGCACATTATACACGGGGGTACATTTAAATGATGTCAGAAGAATACTTCATTTTTATCCTTTGGATCTTACCACCAACGAATTTTGCCAGATCACAGGATCAGATGTGGAAAATTATCCTCTAACCAGGAAAGTGCAGCGAGACTTATGGCTTCATCAGCATCCGGAAAACTGCAGGGATCCTAGTATAAAGTTTCTAGTAGCTGATTGGGAGAGACTGCCTGGATTTGGCATTGGAGCTCAGCTTGCAGGAATGTGTGGTCTGCTTGCTATTGCAATCAATGAGAAGAGGGTTCTTGTTACAGGGTACTACAATCGAGCTGATCATGATGGTTGTAAAGGTAGTGATACACGATCCAATTATTGCTGGGAAAGTCTTTTCTTTTGCTGCTGGAATATCAAGAGAGTGTTCGCCACTTGTTAAAATGTTTGAGTTGCTTTTCTGTAGGTTCATCACGTGCCAGTTGGTCATGTTATTTCTTTCCAGAGACCTCCCCTGAATGCAGAAAACGAGCTCTTGAACTTATGAATGACAAGGTAGCATGGGAAAGGGGTGTTATAACAGGGAAAGACAACTATACTTCCAGAGACATATGGTCGGGACGGACACCTAGGTAAGATACTAAATACATTGATTTTCCTGTGGCCAGCTCTCCCACAAACCACTATGTGCTCCCAAAGAAAACTAAACTCATTCATATCAAATTGCCACCCTCAACAGTACTATATATTTCAGGGCATGGGGCAATCCTTGGAGTATTATGCAGCCAACCACGGAGATAAATGGGAGCTTGATAGTTCACCATCGTAAAATGGATAGGAGGTGGTGGCGAGCACAGGTAGAGCAACACGGTGCTTTTAAGAGTTAATAAATCTGCTTTATACAAAAGATCTCATGATTTTTTTCACATATATAGCTCTACAATCACCTTAGTAAACAGGGGAAAGATGTTTTGCACTATTATGCACGGTGTGAAGCTGACTGATTGTATGAAGCAAAATTGGCTCATTGCTGTTCACCTTGCATCTTATCATCATTCATGTTATGCTTGACCTCCACTGGAACTAAACTGGAGAAGTGCAAATGGAGTTTTACAATTAATTTTTACAAATTCTGTACCATCTTTTAGGCAGTTCGCTACCTGATGAGGTTTCAGTCCAAGTACACATGCAACCTAATGAACATTGAACGTCATACTGCTTTTGGACGGGAAGCTGCGGCAATGGTTCTCGCATCGTCCTCAGGAGATCTTATCGAGGTTTGCTATTTTATCCAAATTTGCTGTATGCCAAATGATATAGTGTCAACTAACAAGCAAAATACAAGAAATGTCATCACAATATGGCAATAACATCTAGTAATTGTATCTGTTCCACTCCCTTTCTGCAGAATGTACAAGAGAACAATCAAGACATAGAAAGATTTGTTTGGTCAAATCACAAACCATGGGTTCCTCGCCCGTTGCTAAGCATGCATGTCAGGATGGGAGATAAGGCATGTGAAATGAAGGTGGTTGGATTCGAAGACTACATGCGTCTGGCAGAAAAAGTCAGAAAGAGCTTCCCACACCTGAACAGTGTGTGGCTTTCTACTGAAATGCAGGTTTCTCTCATCCTTCATTATTTCAAACCTCAGATAAGTTTAATCTAAGTAATGAATTAATGCTGAAAGTCTTCATTATCAGGATGTCATTGATAGATCAAAATCCTACCAGCATTGGAAGTTTTACTACACCAATGTGACACGCCAAACTGGGAACATGACCATGGCAACTTATGAAGCGAGTCTTGGCAGGGAAATGAGCACCAACTATCCTTTCGTTAACTTCTTGATGGCTGCAGAAGCCGACTTCTTCATTGGAGCATTAGGCTCTACATGGTGCTTTCTCATAGACGGCATGAGAAATACCGGAGGAAAAGTCATGTCTGGTTACTTAAGTGTCAACAAGGATAGATTTTGGTAGACTGCTTGAGCTAAGAGCAATGCGCCTTAATGCTTTGATGTCGTCTGATGCCTATTCAGGTGGAGTTTGGTCGAGTCCTGCAACGGGACCTTAGCTGCTGGGAAAGGGGGGGGAATTATAGCCGGCCTGGATACATCGGATGAGTTCAGATGAAGATTATCCACGGAGGTTCTGTATATTCTGCAGTTCTTAGTAGTAATTTGCTTTTGCCTGTAAATGTTGGGGGATCATATTTATCAGTTTGAAATTTTTATTTAGTTTGTTATTATTAGCCATTTGAGCTGTGTTTATTTTTGTTTCGGGGGTCATGTATCATTTTGTGGTAGACTTGAATCTTTAAGTCCAAATCTGCCATTTCGAGGGATTATTTATGGATAGTCCAAACCCGGTTGCATAATTTGAAACAAAATTTGTACTCAATCAATTGGTACTATTGCAAAACACCCACATGCAAATCTTTTATTTAAATTAAGTTTGGTTGAACCCGTCAATCTCATAATAAATGTGATAGACTTGTTATGTGGTTGGTTACTCTATTTATAATGTATATTAATCATATAGTAAGTATATTACATTTGTCTTATGATTTATTTATGTTTGACCAGACCTGATTTCAAATAGAATTTCTACTAGTAAGTAATATTTAATTATGGTTAATTGTTATGATTAAAAACAAATACTCATAATAAATAGTTATTGGCCACGATCAAACGACGATTATTGTCCATAATTTTGGCATTTGCTAAAATGTTTGTCACGGCTAAAAGCCATATCAAAAATAATTTTTATGGTAGATAGTCTAAGTTTTTTTATCGATTTTTTTTTAATAATTATAGTCAATAGTAAATTTCTTTTAATGTTCCATCCCAAACATTTGATTTATAATTGACCCTTCGGATGCAATTCAGGGACTACTTAGTTTAGATTATATATTAAGGTTAATTACACCTAGACCTCTCAAAATGAAACATTAAATATACTCTAATATCTTCTCGTATATTGGTTAATGCATATATAAATTAGAGATACACAACTCTTATCAAAAGTTTAGTGTAATTACATGTAAACCTCCCATAATTTGAAAAATTACATTAGTACCCTTAAAATTTGCTTGTATCTAATAAGTCTGTTTACTAATCAAGATTCACCAAATTTTTTGACGGTAACAAAAATATAATTTCCCAAATAGTTTCCATTGGCGGTATTACTAACCATGTAGTAGGAACTTTAAAATGGATTAGTGGGATGAACATTTTTTAAGTTTTACCTTATCATCATATATGCTCATAATTGTAATGTACATGCAATTAAACTTTTATGTTTGTATAATTAGTATATATTTACTTTATTATAATGTGAATCCTGCGTACGTTATGTATTAATTAGGGGTCAATTAAATTGATACTCCTAAGGTTAGGTCAAAATACATAAACACCATCTACTTTATGCAACATTATAATTATACCCTCTTGAGGTTATAGTTGTAATTACAACTACATTTCCTATTCAAATGCACAAACATCCTTTGGAAAAGATTACACTAACACCCCTCATTTTATTGTCAATAAGGCATAGCTCAGTTGATAAAATTGAAACTTCATGATCTTAGTAGTCATGGGTTCAAACCTTGCGATATGCATTGAATGTTGTTTTTACTGCATAGTAGGTGTTGATTAAATTTAGTTTATATGATTGTTGTAATAATTTTTGTTAAAAAAAATCACTCCTCATTTGTTTTTCATAGTACTTATATATATATATATACTATGTGACTACCGCCAATATTAGAATATATGATTAATTAAATAAAATATTTTATAAATAGATGTAACGCTAAAAGATAAAAATGTATTTGCAACTCATATTCCATCTGTTACACGCACCAAAATATATAAAAAAAATTTCCTGAAACATATGCAACATTAATATCATATGTGGTTTTAATTAAGTAAGAGATAAAATGCCATTTTATAATAAAAGTTTCAAATTGGTACAATCATTTACTTTGCATTTGCAAATCCAATTACTTTAAGATTTTATGAACCATTTTACTTGTAAAATGTTCATATGGGACCAAACTATATGAATCAAATATAGTCCATTAATATAATTTATAATAATTTTTCTTAAGAAAATTATATCATATTTATCCTAAAGAAGCTACTATAATAAAACCTCAACTTTATTAACTATTTTCAGTAAAAATTCTCATCATTTATTTAACTAGCTAGGCATCAATTACGGTGCATTGTACGGTTACAAGCTAACTAATCAAATATATATAAGTTTAACGATGCATCGAGCATCAAATACCACAATCACGTACACTTCTCTTTTCTTTTCTTGTCTTATCACAACTTTTCGTTTGTTGCAATAGTTGAGCAAGATGTTTGCTCGCGTTTTTCAGCCTTTAACTTTATCAATTGTTGCAGTTGTTTTGTTGCTCCAAACTAATAATTGTGTGAGTACGTATCCAAGTACTTTTTCAGATGCGGTGGCGACATGGTATGGGAGCCCCACGGGGTATGGAAGCGGTAATAAGAGTTTTTCCTGTTTTTTTTTTTTTATATTTTGAAAAAATATTAAATTGAGCATATTGTATAACTTAATGAATGAAACAATAGTTGTATATGTACTTTTCAGGGGGTGGTTGTGGATTTGAAAATGATGTGGGGAATGCTCCGTACAATGGGATGATAGCAGCAGGAAATAATAATATATTCAAATCAGGAAAGGGTTGCGGAGCTTGTTATCAGGTGTTGTTTTCTATCCTTCTCCCCTAAAGAAAAAGGAAAGAAAAGTGATAGTTTCTATATAATACACATGTCGACAAGCTTTAAAATAAATATACGAAAATAATTCTTTTCATTTTTTTTTTCTTTCTATCAAATTGAATATTGAAACTAATATATAAACATATTGTATATTATGATGGGCAGCGTAGTTTTCAGACCAATATATATATAATTATATATATGTATTATCACATAAAAGTTTAAAATTGTATTTTAATTTAATTTAATTATTATATGAGTCGAGCTAGACTGGATTTTAATGTAATCAAGCATGAATCAGACTTGACTTGCTTGATTTTCTACACATACCTTTATCGAATTGAACTTTTTGCAGGTGAAATGCACAGATCATTCATTGTGCTCAGGCTCTCCAATTACTATAACAATCACAGATGAGTGTCCTGGCGCCTGCAACAATGAAGCTTTTCACTTCGACTTAAGTGGAAAAGCTTTTGGATCTTTAGCCAAGCCTGGCCATGCTGACGCGTTGCGTAAAGCTGGGAAAGTAAATATAAAATATAAAAGGTATGAAATTTTTCAGTCATCTTAATTCATACAAAATTAATAAGTTTGGTTTAGATATTTCAGAAAATAGAAAATACTTCTTAAAGAATTATATTTCCAAACAATTCTTTATAATTCAGTGATTTAAATATATTTTTTTGAGGTGAAATTACACTTTTAATCCTATAAGATAGGGAGTTCAATTCTTTTAGTCATCAATTTTATGAAAATTTTAAAATGGTCCCTAAAATTGGGAAAAACTCAACGCATTTAAGTCTTATGCTTTAAAGGATTGAGAATATTTAGTCCCATAAATCCCGTAAAGCAAATGACTAAATATTTTAGCTATCCTCGTAAAAATCACAGCCAACAGCGGTGGCGTGACCGTGTTGCTTTTATAGGGTACAATGCAACTACAACGGAGGCATGACGTTCAAGATCGACGCAGGTTCCAACCCCAACTACCTAGCTTTTGCAATTGAGCATGTACATGGAGATGGCGACATTGCTGCAGTTGAAATATTGGCCTCAAACTCAAAGGAGTGGATGGCCATGCAACCCTCTTGGGGTGCGACATGGAAAGTAGGGCTGCCCGTTGAGGTAAAAGGCCCTTTTTCTGTGAGGGTAACTACTATTCAGTCAGGAAGAAAGGTTGTCGCACATCAAGCAATTCCGGCTAATTGGTCGCCTGGACAACACTATCTTTCACACACTAAATAAGAGTTTATTTGTCGGAGTCTTTGAAAAATACTTGTCGACTTTTGGGTGTTTGAATCAAAGCTATGTCATGATTTTCAGCTATTTTACCTTTTTGTATATAATAATGATTTTTGTACATAAAGTTTAAAGTATCATTTGTTGATTAAACTCCACGAAAAGTCCTTCTTTCCAAACAATGGTGAAGTCAGAAAATTAATTTAGTCCTAATGAAATTTAATTAATTAATTTGATAATTAAAGTAATAAATTCACAAAAAAAAAAAAATTGATTGTAAGTTTTAATATTTTGTAATAATTATTACTTCTCAAAAAGCAAAAGCTCATGCAAATATTCCCCATTCTTGCCCAAATTTAGTTCGACCGAACTAATCCAATCACATAGTACATTTGCTCTGTGATGGGTCATTTTTTCTAAACTATACACCAACCACATGGCAAGTGTATTGCACTTGCCATGTGATTGGTTCATGTTTGGGCGAATCGAGTCCAGACAAAAATTTCCCACAAGACTAGTGGTCAGTTTGCTGCTGATCTTGGCATTATATAATTGAAAATCGAGAGTACTTGCGTATACAGATATCATGAAATTTTCTATTATTTTGTAAGAAAAATTTATAATTAGGAATCCACATGCTGCTATACGTTGCGATACATTTGGGAGTTTTACAAATAGAGTTGTGAAAAAAATAAAAAAATTTGTATTATATACCTGAAAATTATAGTAATTCATCGACTGAAACATCAATTGAATAATTAAGATTTCACAATATATAATTGGCACCTTTGCTGTAGAAAGAAAATAGGTTCTATTATTAAAATCACTAATAACTTCTCAAATTTATGGTTAATTAATGAAATCAGCTTTGCTTTAATCTATACCTAACAAAAATGATTTTTTTAATTTATTATTTTCTCAATAAGAAAAATAATATTTTCCTCTGCTAAGTGATGTGAATTTAACCTGTTGCTGTCGGACGTTTTTTGCCACAAAAAAAAAAAAAAAATTGTCCTACTTTTATGTATATAAATTTTGGTGAACAAGTGCAAAATTAGAGGGCATTAGAAGGATCAAATTGTCCAAGTAATTTAATGGCTCCTTTCAAATTACAAATTCAGATTTCAATGCCACGTCAGCACAACTACAAATTATGAGTAATTTTTGGCATAATGTTGGAAAATTATAAATACCCATGTGATGCTTGACAAAATTACGTAACTTTTGAATGGAGTTTTGGATATTGTTAATTTTGCATTTGTTATGATTTTTCTCTTTTTAAAAGAAAATTAAAAAATTATAAAAAATAAGACGAAGTGGATAGAAAAACTTTAAAAGTTGTAAAAAAAAAATTATCCACTTAGTCCTTAAAAAAATCTCAAAAAATTTTAAACTATAAGTAAAATTATAATTCATAGTCGAGAAGGATGTTTTGGTCAGTTCACAGTAGAAAATAGATGAAAAGCTAACGGAGACTAATGAATTGAACTAATTATTCGACGTCCGATAAGCAGGGAATATTGATAAATTTTCAAATAACAATAAATATTTATAATTGTATCAAACTTTAATAGTATCTTTTATTTCATTTAATATCTAAGTATATAATATTTTTTAAAAATAAAATTGATAATGTAATTTTAGCAAAATAAAGTTTGAAAAAAATTCAATCCACTATATTGTATTGTTAATCTGTGAGGAGTTGTTTCAAAAGATGTAGAAGATTATTACATATGAACTTAAATTTTTTATATTATATATATATAATTTTTTATTTGTGTGATTGTCAAATTCCCCATAATAAAATATTAGTACCCAAATTATTCCTTAAATGACACAAATAATCTGCAATCATTGACTCATCAATCTATGTCAAATTGAAATGTCAATTGCATCTAATTCAATATTTCATTTTAATTTCGTGAGGTACTTTTATTTGTTACATAGTTGAAACTATATATAAGAGGATATGTTCAAGGACGTAACCCTTAGAACGTCCTCAACCAATTAACATTAGTGTTCCTAGGAGCAAAGACATAGCACGATGAAATTGCTCTACCTAATTCTTGTCCTAGTAGTAAACATCCACCAAACATCTGCACGCTCATGTGCGACATCTTATGAAGAGATTTATGTTGTAAATAATCTCCCTCCAAATTCTGCTGCATTGAAAATACATTGTGCGTCCAAAGATAACGATCTTGGATATCGTTTACTCACGGTCAATCAATTTTTCAAATGGAGTTTTTGTGAAAACTTGATTCCTAATACTTTGTTTTTTTGTCATTTTTGGTGGGGAACAAATCAGGTGGCCTTTGATTCTTATTCAGGAAAATGGGCCGAATCTAAAAAACTTTATTGGGTAGCAAAAAGTGATGGAGTTTATTATTCTAGAGACACCCTTAACCCAGGGTCATTGCTCAAAAAATATGATTGGAAAAATTGAAATTGTAGCGTGATGTTGTACCAATCATTTATGGGAATAAATATGAATATTCCTTTGTCATTCCTTACTTTTTTTTCCCTCTCTGATATATGATTTTTTTTTTAAAATTAATGAATTGATTATAATTACATTATGAGTTTAAAGTAATCCAACATTCAAACATTGATGGAAATGTTTTGCAATATTTTAAGGGATAATCACACTCTGCTCCCTTGAAATTTGGTGTAATTATACATAGATCCTCTGTGGTTTGAAAAACTAAATCTAGCATTTTTTAGATTTGCTTCCGTCTAATAAATAAGTTCCTTGTTTAGTCATAATTCACTAAATCTGCTGATGATATTAAAAAAAAAATTAGAAAAAAACATCTATAGTAACCCCCGATGAACTTATTACTAACTTAATACACTTGACTCTTATTTTCATTTAATAAATAGCCCATCCATTAGTCAAAATTAAAAAAAAAAATTGATATTAGCAAAACATCGATATATAGCCCGAAGTTGCTTGAAGAAAGCACAAAATGGAAGAAGAAGTACGTAGATTAAAAATTTTCGCTTCATCAAGTACAACGAGGGAGACCTTGTGATGGGAAGGTCCCATATGCAAGATTGTCAAAGCCATTTAAGGGAAGAGATCCTCATTTGATGCAGAAGTATATTGGTTATTTACCAATTATCAATTATATTGGAATAATGCCTTGATGGTAGATCCACAATGTCCTTCATATGAGCCAATTAAAGAAGTATTTGACAGAAAGGAGGACGACATCCACAATCAACTGAGCCACCCACAAGTTGAACTAAAAAAAATGCCAAAGAGGGTGGCTGAAGCAATTATGAATCACCGAATCACGAGCACAACAACACAGTGTCACATAGTACTTGGTGAAGTGGAAGGGATGTAGCAGCAAGGACAATACTTGGGTATGAGTAACGGACTTGAAGGCGTTCAAACCTTTGAGTGAAGCCGATATGCTTCTCTGGAGTAGAAGACACCATTATCTCAAGTAGAGGAAAATGTTAAGGGTTGCCTGCACTCTAGGCTCCATTGAAACACATTCAACTACAGACTGCTCCATCAGGTCGACCAACAATTTTTGCCAACAAATGCTGGACTACACAGTCTTAGAGTTTTAGGGATATGTCTTTTGTCATAGTACACTTGTAAATATTTTTATATTTGGTCATGGGGGACTATGTGCCTCTTGACGTATGATTTTCAGCTTTTTAATATTTAGTGTTGTAAATAGGATTTATCTTTTAAAACTATTATTACTGGAATGAGTATTCGAAACTCGATATAGTGTTGTGTGCTAGTGTCCCCTCAAGGATATCTCCTTGCACTAGTATTGTTGTACAATATATTTTGTTTTTTTGTCATTAATGCACTCCACATTTTGAATCTGTGCTCAATTTATTGCTTATGTGCTGCACAATGCTTATTGTATTGTTGCTGTCAGATTTGTTACTGTACAATGTGATGTTTCTCGATCAAAAAATTTGGTGTAAAAATAGTTATAAACGACAAAGTGTAAAATTCTTAAAGTTGAGATGGTAAGTTGACAAAATAAAAAATTTTGAATGCCAATATGTAAAAACTGTCATAATTCGTATGACAAAATATAATTAACCATAATATCAAATAAACTAAATTTAACCAACACCTACTATTATTTAATATATAGAATATGTGTATAATGTTTCTTTAAAAATAAATAGATGATGTACAATGTATATGTTAAATGAAATGAGAAGTACAGTAGAATCTCAAACTATATTATATATATTAATATGTGGAGTTGTTTCAAATGTTTTACAAGAATATCAATTTTAAACTTAACTTTCTTATATTCTATATGTGTATGATATTTTATTTGTGTGGTTGTGAAAATACTTCATAAATATTACTACCCATTTAATTCCTCAAATAACACACATAATCTGCAATCTTTATCAATCTATGTCAAATTGGAATTTTAATGGAATCTGATACGATTTTCATTTTAATTATTTCTTAATTTGTTCACATAATTCAAACTATAAAAAGATATGTGAAAAGACGAAATCCTAATATCTCGAAACCAATTAAAATTAATTTTCATATTAACCATTAAATATAGCACGATGAAAATCCTCTTCCTATTTCTTCTCATAGTGGTAAGCATCTTCCAAACATCTGCACTCAACAAATGTGTTACATTCTACGAAGAGGTTCATGTCATCAACAATCTCCCTCCGAATTCAGACCCGTTGAAAATACACTGTGGTTCCAAAGATAATGATCTTGGATATCACACGCTCGCGACTAATCAAGACTTCAATTGGAGTTTCTGTGAGAATTTGATTCCCACTACTTTGTTTTTCTGTCATTTCTGGTGGGGATCAAAGCAAACAGCCTTTGATGCTTTTACATCAAAATGGAAGGAAACATCCAAAAAAATTTATTGGGTAGCAAAGAATGATGGTGTTTATTATTCTAGAAAGGGCCTCGACCCAGGCTCGTTGAAGAAAAGATTTGATTGGACAAATTGAAATTGTAATGCATAATCTTGTCTTCCCATCAATCATTTATGGGAATAAATATGAATATTTATGGGAACATAATAGTAAATCAATTACTATTATATTATAAATATTTTGTGTGAGGTATTGTCTGTTCTGATTTTATATGATTGGTAGGTCTCAATAACCATTAATTACAACCGTTGCCTAGCTACAAGCTTGACATTGACATCATTGGTACAAACGAAATCCTCTTGAAAAAAAACCAATTATCCTCCATTTTTTAAAAGAAATATAATTAAAACACACCCACCAAATATTTCATACATCTATATGAAAATAATCCATAAATATTAGTACATATTTTATTCCTCAAAAAACACAAATAATCTGCAATCCTATGTATGTGAAATTGGCATTATAATGGCATCCAATGCAATTTTCATTTTAATTACATAGTGAAGTTTCTTAATTAATTTGTTCCATAGTTCAAACTATAAAAGCATTTGTGCAAAGATGAAACCCTAACATCTCTCAACCAATTAAAATTAATTTTTCATATTAGCAATGACATTCAACATGACAAAAATCTTCCTCCTATTTTTTCTCATTATAATAAAAACCTTCCAAACATCGACAAGCGAAAAATGTTTCACATCTTACCAAGAGATTCATATTGTCAATAATCTCCCTCGGAATTCTGCACCGTTCAAAATACATTGTGCATCCAAAGATGACGATCTTGGGAATCATACGCTCAAGACTAATCAAGATTTCAACTGGAAATTTTGTGCTAATGTTATTGCTACGACTTTGTTCTATTGCCAGTTTTGGTGGGGATCAAAGGAAGTAGCCTTCGATGCTTATCAAGCAAAATTCATTGAAGCATCCAAGGTAATTTATTGGACAGCAAAGAATGACGGTATTTATTATTCTACAAATACCAGCAACCCAAAGTCGTTGCAGAAAAGATTTGATTGGAAAAATTCAAAGTTGTAAAGCATGAACTTGTTCTCCAAGCAATTATCTATGGGAATAAATATGAATATGTCTTTGTTACCTCTTACTTTTTCTTTATGATAGATATATATATATGTATATATATCATAAATATTAATAATTAATATATAATTAATTTCAGGATAAAACTATGAAGTGGCTTACGAGTCAATCAATGATTCTTTGGATAGCAAAGAATGATACGAGTCAATAATAATATATCAATGTATATATATATATTACTCTTAATATTAATAATCAATATATATATATATATATTAAAATACTCCATAAATATTATTACCAATTTTATTCCTCAAATAACTCAAATAATCTGCAATTGTGATCAATCTATGTCAAATTGGCATTATAAGGTGGTACAAATTTTCATTTTAATTACATATTGAAATTTTTTCTTAATTTGTTCCATAGTTCAAATTATAAAAGGATATATTTAGGGACGAAACCCTAACATCGCTCAACCAATAAAACTATTTTTCATACTAGTTATTATATATAGCACAATGAAAATCCTCTTCTTATTTCTTTTCATAATAGTATACACCCTCCAAACATCTGCAATATGTTTTACATTTTACGAAGAGGTTCACGTTGTCAATAATCTCCCTTCCAATTCTGCACCATTGAAAATACATTGTGGGTCCAAAGATAATGATCTTGGATATCATACGCTCACGACTGGTCAAGACTTCAATTGGAATTTTTGTGATAATTTTGCTCCTAATACTTTATTTTTCTGCCATTTTTGGTGGGGATCAAAAGAAGTAGCCTTCGTTGCATATAAATCAAAATGGATCGATGCATCCAAAATGATTCATTGGGTAGCAAAGAGTGATGGTATTTACTATTCTGCAGATGTTCTCAAGCCAGGGCCATTGCAGAAAAGATTTGATTGGAAAAATTAAAATTGTACTGCGTGATCTTGTACTCGAAGCAATCATTTATGGGAATTATATGAATATTTCTTTATTATTCCTTACTTTTTTTTTCTCTCTTATATATATATAATGAGAGAATTGATTATAATTATATTATAAGTTTCAAATTTTAACAATTAATATATCAAGTATGATATAAAATAGGCTTAAATGTAATTTTCATTATGTATCTTTTGTATCTTGATATTTTAATCCTTTATTTTTATAGGACAACAAATAGATCATATAATTTTTTAATCTTTCGCATTTTGGTTCTTCAATTGCCGGAGTTTGCAAATATTGCTCGAAAAGAACATGTGTTCTACATGTGCTTTTTTTTATTTTAGAGTTTTTGTTCCCCATTAGTCAATTTCTTTCAACATGAAAACAACTTTTTAGTTCAGTAATTTGACGGTTTAATCCTTTATCTTTCTAAATTAGCAGATAGATCCTCTAACTTTTAATGTTTCAAAATTTCATTTAATCCTATCTTGTATATATATTTGAACAGATATCAAAGTAAATCAACGGTCTTACATTGTTGAGAATCTTTATTAATATTTAAGATAGTACGTTCATAATAAATATTCTTACATCTTTTTATGGGTGAAAATCATTGAATCAATGCATATCAATGGAGCAAATCTTTCAGTCTTAAAAGAGTTTGTCACTACACAAGAAAAATAGAAAAAAGGAAAAAAGAAAATGTTTTCTTGATATAACACCCATTTTTGTGTATTTTCTTTTTTATTTTTGAATTATAAAATTGTTTTGTGCTAATTTAAATCTCGTAATTTTAATTTCACCCACTTGATACTTTTAACTTTTAAATGTGTACAAAAGTATCTTTTCTCACCAAAATTTTCATGATAATATATTTTGAATATATGCAAGTACTTGGTACATTTAAAATTTTGGACTTCCAATATTTCAATTTAGTACAAAATCAACCTATTCTTTTTAGTACATATACATATCATTATAGATGTAAGTAAATACCCACACATAAACAAGACATTTTATTAAATGAAAATTTTGTGATTTTTAATCCTATTATTGAAACAAGGCCCCATTGGTCTAACTCTTAGTTTGCATCTCATTGCTAATCTATATTAATTATCAGGTATTTTGTCTTTATAAAAAATATAATTAAATAAATATTAGGGTAAATTAGAAAAAATAGTATTTTTAGTCTCATAAGTTAATTAGGCACATGTCACTTTTTATCTTATTCATTACACGATTAACACTTTTAGTCCCGTAACTTACAAAAATTAGCACTTTCGATCCTCATGCACTTTTTCATCTACAAATTAATGATGTAGGTCATGTGCCTAGCACGTTGCTGTTAAGTATTTTTGGTTGGAAGAAAAATTGGCCCTTTTTTCAACAGTAGTATATAAGTGCTTCATTTGGCATACGGGATTCATTTGTGGAAGACATGATTTTTTGTATTGCTTCTGCTTGGCTTCAACTTATAGAAATATGGGAAGGATATGATTCGATTTTTATGAGAGAAGAGAGAAATCACTATATTTTTTACCCTAATTTACTTCACAATTTATTTTTTCCCTCAAATATAGTTATATTTTTCTCCAAGAATGATCCCAAATTCCGAAACAAACTAATTTTCTCTCCAACCAAAAGTATTTAAAATCATGTTAGGCATTGCTCTACACCGTTAAATTGTAGACAAAAAAAGTAGATGAGGACTAAATGTACTAATTTTTGTAAGTTACAGGACTAACAGTGTTAATTTCATAATAGATGGGATCAAAAATGAAACGGGCCTAACTTATGGGACCAAAAATATTATTTCCCAAGGTAAATTACAATGTGTTTCTTTGAGAAATGGCAAATTTACGAATACCTCTCCTTGTTCGAAAAATTACTAATACCCTCCCATGATGTTTGATAAAATTATATAATATTTAGATGAAGGTTTGAAATTGTCAACTATGCCCTTGCTGTAATTTTTTAAAAAAATTATAAAAATAAATGGATTCCTTGGATGGAAAACTTTTTAAAAATGTAAAAAAAAATTGCTCAATTGGTCCATAAAAAATTTCCAAAAAAATTCAAAAAATAAGTATAGTTAAATTTATCGTCAACAAGGAAATTTTGGTCAGTTTAACACAAAAAATGGTTAGAACTAATAGAGATTAATCGATAATTGGGCTAGTTGTTAAACGTCTGCTAAAATTAAGGGGGTATTTGTAATTTTTACAAAGAACAAGAGGATATTCATAATTATGCCACACAAAAAAATATTGCTTTAATTTACCCTAATATTATACATATATGCAATGATGATTAGATGGGATTTTTAGTCATAATCAAGAACAAAAGACTGGCATAAAAATCGTCGAAATCCCTAAAAAATTCCATCCCCAAACTGGAAAACTACAATTATTGACAACTTCAATTAACATAAGGAAACAACTCAAACAAAGCTCTAATCAAAGCCTTAATTACTACATCATGCCAGCACACCCAAACCATTGTAGCTAGCAAGAGATTAATAAACAAACAATTAATATATTTATATATATATATATATATATACATACAATATATAATTGTACCCTCTCTTCTTTGGCCTTTTCTCTTTCGCTCTGAAAATTTCACCCGCTTAGTAAAAGACGAAATTCATCACTATTTTTTATCCTCTTCATGAACACAAATCCGGGTTTAAAAAGGGCCTCATTCATTAATCACTTCTGATAAACCCTAGTACCGTCCTTCCACATATGATCATAATGATCAGTAGGAAGCATCGCCACCACGAGACGGCGGCCCTCCGCCTCGGCATGTGGTGGTTGGCTTGCTGCGTTATGGCTTTATCCTCGGCGGTGCAAGGGGAGGAGATCTTCCTAGAGTGGCATGTTAAGATAGACAACACGATCAAGCCGGTGTCCGTTAATCAGCCGGTATGACTAATTCTTAGGGCTACACAGACGCACATACACATACGGGATAATTACATTTACATTCAGTTCACACAAAACGTCCCTATTTTTTAGATAATTATATATATACACCTACTTGAAATGTTGATATTATTTATACAAACATCCTCAAAAACATCACCATCATTACACAAATTACTCACATTTTTTTGCTGTCAGGATTAATTTATGTAATTATATAAAAGAAGGGAATGATTTTTGTGTACAAACTATATAGGTTAGACGTATAAATATAATTATTCATATATTTACATTGTGTGAAGTTAAAGGATTAATTATTTTGTGATTATTAGTGTTAAAATATTTTTTTATTTTTGGTCTATGAATTGGGAAATGTTCAATTTTTTTTTTTTTGGAAGGTTATTACGATTAATGATTTATTTCCTGGACCTCTTATCAACGCAACAACAAACGATAATGTGCATGTCAACGTGTACAACGATATGGATGAGCCACTTCTCATGACATGGTACGTAAAACAAATTAAAAAGCCCTTTTTGTTTTGTCATTTAATTTATTCTCTTGCACGAGGAAAAATTGTATTTTTTGTGTTTGTACTGTAATTCTCGTCCCATTAATTATAAAATTTTTATTAATGATTTTATAAGTTACCAAAAATCTTCTTTTTAATCTTTTCATCAAATTTCTTTAACATTTTGATGAAAAAAGCTGCCTCTTTGTTATCAAGGTCGAAAAATTAATGCTCATGGCTTGCTTCCGTCAAAATACTAACAGAATTTAATTAAAAAAAATTAAAAATAAGAATTTTATAACTTATGAAATCATTAATAAAAATTCAATAATTAATGAGACAAAAAATATATTAATTAACCCGAAGATATAGGGACAAAAAGTACTATTTCCTATATACACGAATATATGTATTATAATTCATTTCTTTGTCAAATTTTTTTATTTATTATGAGGACTTCGAAATGTTAAAAAATATTTTTTCAAGCTATTTTTTATTTCTTTAGTGTATGTCTAATTGGACAATTTCTTGGTTTTTTCAAAGAAATTATCCAAGTCCCGATCTATATACATGTATTGCATAAAATATGTACTTTGACAAAAATAAGATCTACATAAAAAAAAAAAATCAGAGTATTTTGTTATGCTATCACAAAGGTATATATATGTATTGCATAAAATACAGAAATATTTCTTTTTATATAATTAATTAACTCAAATGATACAGACCGCGTAGTATTTAATTTTTCAAAGAATGTGGTATTTAATCTATTCTGATCGATCTTACTTTCATCACATTAAAAAAATTACTATTTTCTACATTTTTAATTAATAACTATGGTCTAAAAATTATGGTAAATAACAAAATTTTAACCATGATTACGTAAAATTGATGCAAATAAAAATTTAGCTTAATCTACACCATTAGAATATATTTTGGCATGATTATGACAAATGTTTTAGTCACATTCATAAAAATTACAATAAAAAATCGTTATGTTGCGTAACTATAGTCAATAACTATTTACTACTACTATTTATTTTTAATTATAATAATTAGAATAATTAAATATTATATTCTTTGGGTAAATTATATGTTGACATCCCAACTTTGTCTGTTTTTAAACTTTGCCTTCGAAACTTTTTTTATATCAACTTTACGAAATTTACACTTTGTCATATATGAACGTCTTTTCGTTGATTTTTCCACTAAAAAAACATAACATATGTGAAAAATATCATATCAGATAACTTTTAAATATTACATGTGCACTGCATGAGATGTTTCTATAATAATACTTGATTGAAAAACAGTTATAAATGATAAAATGCAAAATTTTGTAAAATTGAGATGGTAAGTTGACAAAAAAAAAATTTAGATACCAAAATATAAAAATAATCATAGTTCGAATGGCAAAATATAATTAACCCTATTTCTTAGTATTAGTGAGTTCAATTACAGATACAACTTGTCGCAATATATAAAGAAATACAAAGTTACAATGCATCTATGTATGGACATAATTTAGAGTATTTATTTGGACTATAGTATTATTCAGTTTGACCGGGCACGAAATTTTAAATAAGAATTTAAAGGCGGAAATTTCGTGTAATTTCATATTATTATCCTTAAAATAATAGTTGATACATAATTAATAACGCCATATTTATATTTTAATATAAAAGGTACTTCTAAAAATAAAATCTTATTTTGAAAATTCACGAAATAAAAACAATTTTGGAAATGAGAGTTTTAGGATAATTGCACATTTACACCCCTTAATTTATAATTTATTTAAACAAATTATTTTTTTCTTTTTTGTTATTACAGATACCACCCCTGTTAGTCAAAAACAATGGATAGTTTTATAATATTGTTAATGCTTTTGGGGTGTATGTATAATTTTTTAAAAAAATAAAAATAATTTATGTAAATAGACCATAAATTAGGGATCTAAATGCAATTATTCATATATTTTTTATATTTAACTTAGGTAAATAATTGGATATGATTATGAATGATGTTTACACAGGAATGGCATTCAACAAAGGCTGAACTCTTGGCAAGATGGGGTGTCGGGTACCAATTGCCCGATCCGACCCGGTACCAATTGGACTTATGTGTTTCAACTGAAGGACCAAATCGGCGGATTCCACTACTTCCCAACAATTAACTTCCAGCGGGCCGGGGGAGGATTCGGCCCGATCCGAATCAACAATCGGATCGTCATTAATGTGCCCTTCCCCAAGCCCGAACAAGAGTTTGACCTTCTTATTGGTGATTGGTACGGATTAAGTTTCAAGGTACGTACCCCGTGACTGCATTTTAGTGTGTGCGTAATCTTTTATAATTATTTAAAATAAAATATTCATATAATTTTAGGATAATTACACTCTCATTTTCTGAAATTTGGTGTAATTACACATAAATTTTCTAAAATTTAAAAAATTACATTTAGTACTTCTAAGGTTTACTTCTATCCAACCAACATGTCTATTTGTCAGTCAAAATTCACTGAATTTATTGTTATTCGCCAAAAAATTGAATCAAATTTGATATCTACCTTCAATTGACTTAGTACTGGTTTACTACATGTTAAATAAATTTTTTCTTATTAAACTATCCATATAAAATTATAATGATGAAAATATACTTCTTCACATGTATTAATGTGTTTAGATGTACAATAAATCAATCGGGGGTAGATATGAGTTTTCATCTGATTTTTTGGTTAATATCAGCAAACTAAGTGGACTTTTACTAATAAAGAGACTTATTTATTAGGCCAAAGCAAACATCAGAATATTGAATATATTTTTTCGAACCACAAATTTACGTGTAATTATACCAAACTTGAAGGGAGGTAAAATTTAAGAAAAATAATAATATGCAAAGGATTGACAAAAAAATAAATAATTTTGTAAGAGAAAATATGGAGGGAAGGAAGAAAAAATCAAAATGGCTAAAAAAAATCTCTATTATTATATATATAAAGTAGGTTTTCACTCACAAACGACAATTTGTGACATAATTACACCATTCTTTTTATTGAAGTTAATAATACCCTAAAATTAATTTTCTTCTAATTAATTTATTTTTTTTAAATGTAATGTGTCATTTTTTAAAAAAAAATATGTGAAGTATCGATTTATATATTTTATTTTTATTTGTAATATATTTTAAAATATAAAATATTTATGTATAATATCTATATAAAAACGACGTGCCACCATGCTAAGAAAAAGAAACTGCCCGACACCTTGTTAATGACATATACTAGTAATTGAGCATAGTCGATATCTGTACAAAATATTAATATATATACATCTACTAATAATAATATATTATTAATCAAAATCATTTGTTTTTAATTATTAAGCTTCTAACTTTACATATTAGTGATTATAATGATGAATTAAAATTCTAAAAAGTTTGAAACAATCACAAAATTTAAATATATCGTAACGATGGTTATTAAATTAAGTATTCGGTTGATAATTATCATTATAAAATGATGTAAAAACAGGTAATTATTTTTATGTATATTAAAAAGGGTATTTTAGTAAAATACATAAAAAAAAGACTCTTAATGTTTTATTAACAGTGTAAATAGATTATATAATTTTTGTATTTTCATGATTTTATTTTGCTTAGAATAAAATATTTTAGTCGTCGTAGTAATATATATATATATATATATATTTAATATATTTTGAAAAATCGATACACTTTGCTTCAAATGTCTCTAAATTATGGGATTGAATAGACATTTTATTTAATATTTAGGGTAACTTACATTGATATCCCTGAAATTAAATTTAATTACACAAACATCCCATATATTTTTGTAAAACTACAAGTAAATCCATTGAGGTTGTAATGCACTGGTTTATATATTTTACTCTTTTTTATAATATATTTTAAGTGTAAAAAATTATTTTATTAAATGCACACAGAAACTGCGTGCAACACCGACTAGTTTTCACTCATAAATAGTGGTTACTTACAAGCGACCCCAATTTTTTAAATTATCGAAAATATCTTTATGTATTTTCAACTATCCCTCCTCAAATTCTTCTTCTCATATATATGATCTATACTATATTTTTATACTAATATGAAAATTTTACCCACGTCAATTTTTTTTGTGCTAATAATATCTCTAAATTATTTTTTTATTTATTTTATTTTTACATATAATTAATTGAGAATACTTCTAATTTTGCAGAAAGTTAGGGTGACGTGGGGTGCGGACTATTTTCCTGATTGGATCCTTATGAACGGAAAAGGCCCATATCATAGCCCATTTTCGGAAGCCCACGAGTCCTTCAACGTATCGAGAGGTAAGAATTTATATATATATTTTTAATAATTTATTAAATTAAATAACTATGGAAAAAATCAATAAAAAATAATTATTTGAAATATTTAATCTAGAGAGAAAGTTCTAGAACTTAATCTGAACAAAAGTAATATGAATGTGTGGTTAATAATCAGATATGGCTTCTAATATACTTACTTTTCTAATTTATTTATTATTATTTAGGAAAAATTACATTGGCATACCATGAAGTTAGATTTAATTACATAAATATCTCTTATTTTTTACAAAATTATAAATATATCTCTTGATATTGTAGTTCTAATTATAAGTATATTTCTTATTCAATTATTTTTTTTTACGCAAATACCCTTTGAGTACATTGCTGTATCACCTTCTCAAAGGTGTACCTGTAACTAATTAGCCCTAATATAAGGGGTACTACTGTAATTTACCCTATTATTTATAGACGTTTTAGGTAATAATTTGAATGAATTTATGTCATTTATAGTATTTACTAATAACAATGTTTTATTTGAAAAATATATAAAATACAAAATAATATCTCTGGCTACATATTTTATTACTTATAAATTAACTGATGATATTTAGAATTAAATAAAATAAAATTCAATATTTGAGAAATTTCTTGACATATATGTTCTTTTTATTAATCATACCAAATTATTTCAAATTAAAAAGAATAAAAAGGTTGATAGAAGAATATAATTCATTTCCTATCTTTCAAAATGGCTTTAATTAAAAACATTAATATAAATTTATAATAAAAAAAATTCTAATTTGATTCGGGTCCGACCAGATATAAACAGATCATATATAAATATAATATACTTGTTATTGATGTATAATTTAAAAAAAAATAATCATGTACACGTCACGTGCAATATATATTCGATATATTACTGGTTTGATTTATCAAACCTAATTCGAATGAAATTTTTTGCATTAAGATAAAACTCGAAAAGATGGTTGGAGTATAATAATTATTTTTTTTATTTTTTATTTTTTAAGGAAAAACCTACAGATTTAGAATTTCAAATGTTGGCAACCTGTGGAGCATCAATTTCCGGATTCAGAACCACAAAATGCTATTGGTGGAAACGGAAGGATCCTACACCAATCAGATTACGTTGGACTCTCTCGACGTCCACGTCGGCCAGTCTTACTCTGTGCTCGTCACAGCTGACCAGTACCCAGCTGATTATTATATAGTCGCAACTCCAAAATGGGTCAACTTGACTAAGCCCAATGCGATTGCTGCAGTTGGGCTATTGCACTATGACAACTCCACTGAATCTGTTAATGGGCCGTTGCCAAATGGGCCTGACCCGTTTGATATCGACTTCTCGCTCAATCAAGCTCAAGCCATCACGTAAGTGAAAGTTTCCTGGATCTGACGTATACTTGTTATGTAATTGATTAATTAATTATTTTAAACTGGAGTAATTGATACGCTCAATGCATGTAGTTAATTTACTCAAAATAAAAACATATTTATTGTTTTTATAGATTATGTATCAATTATATAGAAAATACGAGTTAGTTGTCTTGTAACTGGTTCGGGCATGATCGACTCCAACGATGAATACTTTTCTCCCAACCGGTGAAAGAGTCGTAACTTGTTTTTTTATCTAAATTTTAGCCCTATCGGAAAGCTTGTCTGCATGCTTCATACGAATTACATTTTTGGTCATTATACTTGACTATCTATTCAATTCTTGTCCTTAAACAAACACTAATTACAGTTTTGGTCCTCAAACCGATACTTCTTTTACCATATTGATCATTTTTCTGAATTGATTGTTAAATTTAAGGGTTAATTATACTTAAACCCCCTCCAACATTTACTGTTTACACATGACTCCCGTTTTTTAGTTTTTTTTATGAGAAATAACGACGTTAGCAAAAAAAATTGCATATATTTTCTATTTTGCAACTCTATAAGTACAAATCTATACATGAAAATGTCAAATGAGGGGCAAATTAAAAAATTATATAATTCTTTTTGCCTACCTAGACATTGTCTCTCCCAACCCTAATGGAATGGGGTCAGATATAAATTCTTGAAAAGGGTGTAAGTGCAGTTTTAAAACTTCTTTTAACGAAAGTATAATTTAATATTTTTAGAGAGGTCTAACCGCAACTCACCCTAAATTTAAAGTAAGATATCCTATGTGTAATTAACATTATAATTCATATTATGGGCACAAATTTTTTGATAACTTGGGCTTGTAACCCTAGCTAATTTTGTAGTTTATTTTGGTTATTCTTGGTGTGTAGGTTGAATATGAGTACAGGTGGTGCTAGACCTAACCCGCAAGGGTCATTCAACGTGACGAATGTGACACTGTCACAAACCTTTCTTCTCCGCGGATCACTTGCCGTCATAGATGGCTACCCTCGTTATACTGTGAACAATGTTACATATGTAACTCCATCCACGCCTTTGAAATTGGCTGATCAGTTCCTCAATGGCTCCGGTGTGTATGAACTCGATGCTTTTCCTATTCACTCAAGCCTGCCGGCCCCTGTCAACGGCACGTTTGTTGTCTCGGGGACTCACAAGGGATGGCTCGAGATCGTGTTCAAGAACGACTTGGATATGATCGACTCTTGGCATTTGGACGGGTTCGGGTTCTTTGTGGTCGGGTGAGTTTTATGAATTTTTTTCCCTTTTCTCTTTTTTTTTTTATGTATCTTGAAATTTAATATATATGGTTTTTGATATTCTGAATGTTTGAAATCTAAATTTCCGATAAAGGGAAAACTATATTTTTGGTTGTTCCTACTGTAAACTACATTTCCTACTGTAAGAAATTTTTAGCTCAAGCCACTAGGTTGTTCCTTAGAAGACTTCAATGTAAGTTTGAGCTTGTTAATTCCATTGTCATGTATGTTTTTGCCTTTGTAGTTTCGGTCTAGGAGAATGGACGCCTGAGGCACGATCAACAATGTACAATTTTGATGATCCAGTCGTACGTTCTACGGTCCAGGTGCGGTAAATGTATAATCCCTTCTTGTATGCACTACAAGAAATTATGCCAATAGCTACAAAAATTAAATAGGAGAGTAAACTTGTTGGTAATTAGCAACGGATAAGAATTTTAATTTTTTTTTTTAAATTTCAAAATTAATATTTGAAACAAAATATTTCTTGCTGTAATTAGAAAGAAAATTTAATATTGCAAAACTTTGTAATTGGCTACCTTGGCCAGAAAACTGAAAAGTTCCCGCCACAATTTACTAACAAATATTTTTATTAATAAAATTTCTACCAAAATCAACAACGAGAAAAAAATCACTACTAAAATCAGTAGTGAATTAATTGCAAAGTAAATATTTTTCTTGCTAAATCCGTTGCTAACATAAATTAACAATGAATTCCACTATTTTGCAAGGAATTTGTAATATTTTTTTGAGCATTACATCAATTCAATCAATACATGATCAATATTAAAAACAAACTCCCGATTTAAATATTAATATAATCGTAAACAAATTATAATAACTCACGTAAAATAAAATAAATACGCATAAGATTAGTGGAACTCAAAATTGTGTTATCATTAAGAAGTAGATTGATGATGGTAATGTGACAAGATTGAAGTTTGTGGTCTGAATTTTGAGGAACGTTGTTGATCAGGTGTACCCAGGAGGATGGACGGCAGTGTACGTGTATTTGGACAATCCAGGAATGTGGAATTTAAGGTCACAGAATCTCAGACATTGGTACTTAGGCCAAGAACTCTACATTAGGGTTTATGATCCTGATCCCAATCCAGCCAAAGAGCGATCACCCCCCAATAACCTCTTGTTTTGCGGTAAATTTTTCCATTATTTATTTATTTATTTATTTCAAGTTATTTATGATCGCTATTTTTAATCAATAGTTGTTATTTGTGCATCTCAACACGAAAATTGCATTTTACGTCACACAAGTTAACGCTTTTATATTTTTTGTCCTATTATTTTTGAATTCGCCACATTGCATCCACTATATATAAAAAATTTAACATTTAATCACGTCTAATTGCTATGGTTAGTAATAAATAGTCATTGACCATGGTCACGCAATGATTGTTAGCCTTGATTTTTGTAAGGGCTGCTAAAAGATTTGGCATGGCGTAAGCCATGACAAATATTTTTACCATGACTCTTATTAGCTTTGGCAAATAAAGATGGAAAAACTATTTTTTTGTATCGATTTTATTTGATCGTGATTCATAATATAGTTATTGATATTTTAGCCACAACACGTGCATGGCACAAGCGCCTTTAAATCTTGAGGAAAATTAAGGTTGTTTTCGTAAAAAAATATACTGGATTAAGGCTTGAAAAGTGCGAAGGTTTTTAAGTTGTGAGATGTAATATAAACTTGCTATATCGCTACCATCCCTAATTAAGTATAGATATATATACCTAAAGATAGATCAAACCCCGCTTAAGTGTAGACGGCTTTAATTAAAAAAAAAAAAAGATAGATTAAACCCCACTTATAACTGTATTTATATAGATACTAATTTTTTTTTTTCCTAATTTTCGTGGAAATTATATAAGAAAAAGTTACTTCTCACAAATTTGTTACTAAAATTGATCTAAATTAATAAAAGTTTTGTTCGATCTAAATTTGTTTTAATAATAATGTTATGCATGCAGGAGCTGTTCAAGCACCTCCTCCTCCGCCACCATCTCTCCCTTTGCCAAGTCCGCCTCCACCGAAGGCGGTGCCGGTCCCATCTCCGCCGTCTTCCGCTGCCGTGAAGACATCCCACATAGGCTGGTAAATTTCCAGCTTCGGACATTAATTGTGATTATGTTTCCACTATAATTTTGTCTTGTCCAAAGTTTAAATTTTTACAAATTGACTTTTGCTAATACTTATTAATTTCTCGCTGATTCTTGCAGGTTGTATGTTGTAATAAGCTGTAGTTTTGTACTACTGTCAAGTGGGGTACAAATTAATGCCTCATAGTGGTAAAGGAAAATCTTTGAATGTCAATAAATTGGTGTATCAATTTCAAGGAGAAAAGGAAATTATGCTAATTTGAGTATATGTTGCCTCTTTTTTATGCGACGCTGCCCACCGAGACACCTAATATTTATGTGCATATAATTAAATAAATATGATATAAATTTAAAAATAAAAATTAATGTATAATTCAGAGCAGGTAAAACAATTAACACAATAAAAAGTAGCGAATAAATATAATAATATATTGATAATTATATAATGATATGAACCATTTAAAATAATTAATTATTCTGGTATGGATAATTGATATTAAAAAATTAGTACCGTCACTACAAAAAATGCAAACATTTAACTATGACTAGTTGTCATGGTTAAAAATAAAATATTCATAGCAAATAGTCATTGACTACAATCATGCAACGGTATTGGTAATGGTATCTGCGAGGGTGGCTAAAATATCTGTCATGACTAAAACCCATGAAAAATATTTTCATCATGGCGCTTAGCCATAGCAAATAATATTTTCTTAGTGAAATATCTATGTTTTAACATCAGTTATTTAACCGTGGTCAATAAAAATTATTTATCATGATTTTTAATCTACAATTATTGAAATTGTAGTCAATTTAGTTATTTTTTTTTCTAATGTACGTCACAAACTGTTGTGATCAACTGTGAGCGAGAAGTGTCTTTCTTTTTTATACTAGTCATTGTGACACGTTGTTCATATATGCATATAATAAATAATCTTTTATATTTTAAAATATATAATAAATAAAAATAAAAATATATAAATCAATACATTAAAAGAAAAGAAAGAAAGAAAGAAGAGAAAACTTCGCAATTTGGAAAATAAGATACAGAATTCATTTAATTAAGCAAGTTGAGTTCATGTATGTATGGATAAAATTAACTATGATGCCTTCATGAGTAGTTAGAGGTGCAGCTGAAAAGGAAAAGAAAGTCATAATAATTTAGGGTTAGGTTAGAGGTATTTGAGTTAGTGGTGTGAGAGTGGAGTACCAAATACTACTTTAATGTAATAATATAATCAAGTGAACAAGGAGTGTCGGATCGATGGATGATCAGACCAGAGAATCCAGTTCATTAATTATATATTAATATATTTAACTACGTTAATGTATTTAAAGGCTTAAATATTTTTTTTTTTTTTGCATTTTTTTGATGATTTTAGTCCTTTATCATTTTAAGGCAGTAAATATGTCCTGTAACTTTTAAATTTTTCGTAATTTTGGTCCTTTAGTAGCTGGAAAAAAATTTAATTTGGGATTTTATTTTCATTGGTCAATTTCTGCCGGCATGGTGGCAAATCTTTGGTCTTGTATTTTTTGAATATGGCGTTTTAGTCCTCTATTTATCTGAAGTAGCAAAATTGGTCGTCAATTTTTAATTTTTCATGATTTTGGTCTATTACATTGACCAATGGGATCAAACGCCCCAAATAAAAAATCGCACGTGCTTTTTTCTGGCAATATTTTCAAACTCCAACTTGAAGGAACAAAATCACAAAAAACTTAAAAGTTATGATTTATTTGCTATTCTAAAAGGTAAAGGACTAAAATATTAAAATACAAAAAATACAACACTAAAATTACATTTAATCCCTATATTTTAATCAACTAATATAAAAATATATCCAATATATTACACTCAATCACCAAAAAGATTTCACCTTAGCTAAGGCTGCAAATGTTTATTGGGAAATACTTAAAATATCACCACTAGCTAGCTGGAAGATATAATTATAATGCTAGTATAGAATCATGATTATGACTAAGAAGGGAAAATTGTAATTTTCGTGCCATAATTTAGATATTTTTATATTTTTAGTGTCATTATTCATCAATTATAAAAAATAGTCCCATAAGTATAAAAAATTCTCATTTTAGGTATAGAAAATTAATGGAAAAATTATGAGCATGTTCAGTGGATATTTCCGCTCCAGTCCGAAGAGATAACAATCAAGATAATTATATTTTTTTCGTCAATTTTCTAATAAAAGTGGCATAAAGCAACAATCTCGATCCATGTATCTGTAACTCTTTTACTACTAACTCGTTCATTCAGTAAAGCCGATCTTATTAAGTCTATCGCGCAAGACTACTAAATTAACTCACTCGTTTGGCCAGCATTTAAAAGAAAACTTGTGGGAATAAACAAAATATAGATAATTTTTAGCACATTCATAGGGGAAGGATGAGTTAATTATCGATAAGCTTTTTACTAGACAACACAATTAAAAAAATAAGCTTAACTTCAAGAATTAAAAAATAAAATAATTTGCAAAAGGCATAACATCCAAATATGTATTAGTCTTGGAAAAAAAAATTGATAAAAAAAATGAAGAGTCAACAAGTAAAGACTAGGCACGACGAAATTTTATAGGAGAAAAGGCTCGTCTAAAGAGTTACTTTTCATGAAAAAATAACAAATCACATACAGAGCATGTGATTTTATAATTTATGTTTTTGATGAAAATTAAAGTGACTCTTGGGGCCAATATGAGAAAAAATTGAAACATTAGACCTCATCCCGTGAGACCAAAACTGCAATTTTAATGTCATTGTCCGACAATTCCTTTCTTTATTGCTCTTTCCGTCTCTTCACATATATATAATATCATCACATACATTCCTTACACTCAAGAACCTGTCTTCAATGAACAACTAAAAGGGAAAATTTTGGACCGAAACATATTAATTACAAAATAAATGTAATAATTTTGATATGTGATTATTTATTTTTTTTACATAATCACACTACACTACGAATGTTCATAATATTTAAAGGCGTAACATACAATTAATGTATTTAATTAATTGCATATATTAATAGTCCAAGAATTTAAATTATATTTTGCCAACTTATATATCAACACTGTAGATAGAATATATATGTAGTTAATTCACAATAATAAAGAATGACAGTAATAATACAATAAAAGAAGAAGAAAAAAGAAGTATTTGAATGTGGGATAAAATAAAATTAAAAGGAAAAAAGAATAAATTCATTTTCTAGCGAGCTTGTGTTTGAAGATCAATGTATTAAAAATAATTGAACCTTCTGATCTAATTAATAATGGCAGTCAACCAGTGTCGGGGTGGTGGTGGATAAAACCAACTTCTCCGGGCTTTTCTGTTGCCTTGTAGCAAAGCCCGCAAACCTCTGATTCTCATCGACGTCCGGCGCCGGCAGGTTGAGATCCAACGACAATCCGATTCTGGGCTTCTTCCTTTCCGCGGGCTCCGGCACTTCAATGAAATATTTAGAAGCTGGTTGCGGATTCGATGACGGGCTGATAGGGCCGCCCCGGTGCCGCCTCATGTGTCCCCCGAGGGCCTGGCCTGACGTGAACTCCGCCCCGCAATAGGAGCACTCGTGAATTCTCAGGGAAGGTGACGGCTTCGGGACGCCGGCGCCGGAAATGTTGTTCAATTGAAGAGAAAGAGGGTTGGGTGGCAATTTTCTCTTGGATGATAACGTTGATGGTGACGGCAAATCTTCTTCATCGGAGAAAAATGCTGATTTTTTCTCGTTCTTGGGCTTCCTGTGGCTGGCCCGGTGGCCGCCGAGGGCCTGGAACGAAGGGAAAACCCGGTCACACGTCTTGCATGCATACTGGCAAGCGCCGCTGACCTTCTCGGTGGCTACGGCGGCTGTCGCCGTCGGGTTGGCACTTTGTTTGAAATGTTGAAAATTGCGAACATCATCATTCTTGTTGTTTGACGATATATAGCCTTGGGACAAGAGGATCAGGCATCTAGCGGTGTCCTCTTCCTCCGTGGTGGTGCTCTCCTCCTCTGAGGCGGTGGAGAAGCCGGGACTGGCGGTGGTTCCGTATTCTCCAGCAATGGTGGGGGGTGGGGTGACGGTGAAGGGAATTGGCGAATGAGGCCTGTGTCTCTTGGTACGCTTGCCTTTGGCGACGGCGGAGATGTCTAATTTATTCTGGCTGCACGGCGGCTCCAAAACTTGCTCCACAGCCTCCATTTCCTTCCTTCACCACCGGCACCATCACCGTGGGGCAACTGCGGCGGCAGTTCTTGAATACACTTTGGAGAGAGAGAGAAAGAGAGCAATGGAGAGAGAGAATGTAGGAGAGAGGTGGAGGTTGGAAGAACATATAGGAGGGACACTAGTGTGGGGTGGTGGTTATATGCAAGTATCTCCACAAGTCAATAGTTTGTGCTTTTCTATTCATCCTTTCTTTCTTCTATTAAGTAAATTGGAAGTTTCTAAATTTTAAACACCACCCTAATTATATAAGGCTTATAATATATTATTCTAGCATTAAATGCATTTTTTATAATTATATTATTTTGGTATTTTAGTCATTTATTTTTTTAAAATTATAAAATAATCATGTATTTTTATTAATTTAATTTGGCTGAAAAAATTTAAAATTCGATGAAAAATAGAATGTGTCAATTAAAATTCGAAGTTTCTCACATATTGTCTGTCTTTGATAAGATGCACAAGCCATTTTTAGTTCATCATAAAAGGAAATTAAGTGCTATAAGCATACAATTCAAAACATGTCACCCACATATATATAAGTTAATAAAAAATAAATAAAATTTGCATGAAAATAAATTAAGAAAATGTGTTGCATGTTGGAGGAATATTTTTTGTGGAATGTGTGAGTCCAAGTGGCAATTTAAATATTGTTTATAAAAACAAGTGAAATGGATGGATGGTTAAGGAGGGCAAGTTATTGGCATGAAGATGATATAATTGAAGTATAGACAATTGTGTGTTGCACGTAAGGGATGTCTATGTCTTGTTTATTAGGGCCAAACTATTAATTGACTATATATGTAAAATGGGTTGCTTCACTTCTGCACATCCTCATTCATTCTCATGGAACTTTCACCTTTATAACTTGTCTTTTTTTTTTTTTTTTTGTTTTCCCTTTCCTCAAACAACATTTATTTTTTTATCTTTTGCATGCTTGCAAGAGCCTTTTTAGTCCATTTTTCATTAAGTTTTTAATTACTTTTTACTGTTCCGTATATTAAGGATGGTAAAATAAAGATTTAAAGTACAAGGATGATAAATAATATGCTAGAATTAATTTTTTTTTTTGTATCTTTTTGGTTTTTACAAATTTTATTATATATATATATATACTAGTTTATATTTCTTTAATAATCATTTATCATATATTATTTATTTAGTGAATCATTAATTTATACATGGATAATGTATGGGATCATTTGCACTTTCTCCCCAATCTTTTTTTTCATATTTCTATACCCAATCTTTTAATTTTATTGCAGTTTACACTTTTCGGGAAATAATAATGGAATATTCAATCCGAGTGTGTACACACGCCTAAGGGCGATTTTGGGTTCGGTATAATTGTAAAGGTTAAATGCAAACAACCCCCTAATGTGTGGAATCATTATCACTTTGCCCCCCCAATTTTTTAATAAAAATAAAATAAAGAAAAAATAGAAAAAATGAAAAAAAAATCAAAAAATGGAGAAAAATTTCAGTACATAATTTACAGATAAATAACTTCATATTACAAGATAAAATAAAATAAAAAACCATGAACTTTTTGCAATATAAGGTGTGTGAAACCCCAAATCAGAATAAGAAAACTTTAAACTTCAATTCACAAACATAAAATCAGCAGGACATTACAAAGATTGAAAAAAATTCAGATGAGAAAATAAGAAAAACTTACCAACCCAAATGATAAAATCACAAAAGAGTGTAACTTCACAACAAAATCGAATACAATACAATTGTATAAAGGAGGATAAATCAAACAAAAAAAAAAAACACAAAGGAAAAAGAATCGTGCATTTCTGTTGAAGCTACCATCAAACATTTGTGTATTTCAATCTGTGTCAACATTACATTTAGGTTGTTATGGTAAATGGGTTATTTGCAGATCAAGCATTAAATTTTCTGAAAATTTTCTCTTTTTTTCATAATTTTTCTCCACAATTTTTTATTTTGTTAAAAAATTGGGGGGCAAAGTGCAAATGATCCCACATATTGGGGGTTATATGCATTTAACTTTTACAATTAAACCGTTCTTAAATGCGTGTACACACTATAATTTTTTTAAAAATACAAAGTGTAATAAAATTAAAAAGTTTAATAGAGAAGTGTAAAAAAAAAAAGAAGTAAGAGGCAAAGTACAAATAACCCATACTTTGGAGGCATCTGCATTTTACCCTTTATAAAAAGAATTAGTCATTGATCAAAATTAGATAAGATCCTACATTTGCGGAATACGTGTAATTACTTAATCTTAAAATTAAAAAATAAAAATTAGTGCATATTGTATACTCCTCAAGTGAGAGGGGTGCTTTATTTATTTATTTTTCTCCTCTTACGTGGAATTTTTAAATAATATTTTTTTACAGAAGGATTTTTTTACATTTTTTTTTTGTAGTGCGTGAATTACTTTTAATCCCATAAATCAAATTACATAGTATCTATTCTCAAGAACTCACTGTTTGATTTAAGCAGATTGGGTCACAGTCCCATAGTTTTCTTGGATATTAACTGAGACAATTTCTATTAATGAAATTTCTTGCAAAAGTTTGGTGATCCTATAAATAAAGCGTTCAGAGGGGAAAATGTGACCTATTGAGGCATGATTTTTATGTAACTTTTGTGCAACCAACATGAGTTATACCACTATCAAAAACTTCTTGACACTTTTTCTCCTAACTTCTAACCTTCTTCAAGCCCTCTCTTGTCATATCGTCCGCGAATACACCGTTCATGTCGTCAACAAACTACCTCCGAACTTAATCTTGAATTTGCACTGCGCATCAGGGAATGATGATCTAGGGTCTCACACCATCCCCGTAAACGGTGACTACCATTGGAAATTTTGTGATTCTTGGACGGGGGTGACCTTATTCTTCTGTCATCTCTATTGGGATTCAAAACAAGTTGCTTTTGATGTTTTTAGATCCAAGTGGTCCGACCGTTGTAAGCTCGATTGTTATTGGGAGGCAAGGAGCGATGGAATATATTTTTCTGGGAAGTTCCCCCCGCACAAGTTGGAGAAGAAATATGATTGGCAAAATAAGAAACACGCTTCATGACGTCAACAATTCTACTTCATCCAACAACTTTGAATAAAAATGTGTTTGTTATTCTACATTTCAACTTATTTACCAATAAAGAAGACAAGAGAATTGTATTTTTCATCCCATAAATTGAAATATTTGTAATTTTAATTGGTCCTGATATTGTATTTACCACATTACATCTTGTGTATTTGAAAATATGCATTACAGTCCAACTCGTACACTGTTAATTCTTTTAACCCTCTAGTGTGTAACATCAAGTTTTGAAAAAAAAATGTGTAATTTTTAGTCCCATTATTAAATAACAAAACAAGAAATCTTAATTAATAAAAAAAATCACAAAGTAACTTAAAAAAATATTTAAAATGAAAGCTTTCAATTAGACTTATTAATTTTCCTCCCAAGTTGTCAGTGATTAATTTTTCTAAAACATAAACTCATCAAAATATTTTTCATTTATAAATTTTACTAATTAAGTTTTCAAACGCAATTTCCAATCGATTTATTCTAAAATGGTAATTTTGTGAACGTAAACATAGTTGATAGCCCTTGTCTTTATTGAAGCCCAAAAGGCCATTGGCCCACGCCTTGTTGGGCCTAGCAACCCCCGAATCATATGAAAGCCCAATTCGGGGAAATCTAGAAGAAGTAGTTCCTAATAATCAAAGACCACCTAGAACATCAGCCGGCTCATCCACTCGGCGCAAATTAGGAAAGTTAGGGATATGATTCTGCCCTAACATTCTCTATATATATTCCTTCCCTAAGCATCGTAATGCGCGTTTTA